>NW_007260304.1:596075-603658 GCF_000164805.1 Carlito syrichta
GGAAGGCTGAGGTGGAAGGATCGCCAGAGCACAGCAGGTCGAGGCTGCAGTGGCTGGGAGCGTGCCACTGCACTCCAGTCTGGGTGACAGAGTGAGACTCCAAGCAAAAAAAAAAGAAGAAGTGAAAATCCTTCTCAGCGTCAAAGGGTGCCTGGGATTTCTTCATCGTCTCGACTTCCTGTTTCTCAACCTGAGAACGCCCCGCGTCTTCCCGACCCTCATCCTCATCCTCTCCCCTCGGCAGTGAAAGCTCCGGCGTGGGCGGGAACCTGGCCGGCCTCCCTGCAGAGGGACACCCTGGGCTCCCTCAGTCTCGGCGCGTCCCCATGCCTCTCTCCGCGGCCAGGGCCGGCCTCTGCCGCCTGTCCAGCTACTTGGAAGAGCTCGAGGCCGTGGAGCTGAAGAAATTCAAGCTGTACTTGGGGACAGCGACCGGGCTGGGAGGGGCCACCATCCCCTGGGGCCGCATGGAGCTGGCCGGCCCACTGGACATGGCCCACTTGTTGACTGCCCATTTCGGGGCAGAGGAGGCCTGGCAGCTGGCGCTCCGTGTGTTTGAACGAATCAACAGAAGAGACCTGTGGGAGAGGGGACAGAGAGAGGACCTGGTGAGGGGTAAGGAGGTGGGCACAGGCAGGGCAACCACCAGCGCCCTTGTCTTTCACTACAATTCCCACACCCAGGAGACCTGGGTCTCTGTTTTTTGTTTTGTTTGTTTTGGGGTCTCACTCTGTCGCCCAGTCTGGGGTGCAGTGGCACGCTCACAGCCACCACAGCCTCAACCTGCTGGGCTCAGGCGATTCTTCTGCCTGAGCCTTCCAGGTAGCTGGAAGTACAGGTGCACACCACCACACCTGGCTAATTGTTTGATTTATTGTAGAGACAAAGTCTTGCCAAGTTGCCCAGGCTGATCTTGAACCCCTGGACTCAGGCAATCCTCTTACTTCCACCTCCCAGAGTGCCGGGGCATGAGCCACTGCACCCGGTTAACTTTTGGATTTATTGTAGAGACGAGATCTAGCCAAGTTGCCCAGGTTGGTAGGCATGAGCCACTGCCCCCAGTCTCTGTTTTTTGAAGGCTGGCTTTTTTGCCCAGGCTGGAGTGCAGTGGCACACACACGGTCACCGCAGCCTTGACCTGTTGGACTCAAGCGATCCTTCTGTCTCAGCCCTCCTAGTAGCTGGAACTACAGGCATGTGCCACCATGCCTGGCTAATTTTTTTTATTTCTTTGGTTTTTAGGGGTTTTTTTGAGTCGGAGTCTCACACTGTTGCCCAGAATGGAGTGCAGTGGCACGTTCACAGCCACAGCCACTGCAACCTTGACTTGCTGGGCTCAGGGCATCCTTCCACCTCAGCTTCCAAGAAGCTGGAACCACAGGTGTACACCACCACACCCAGCTACTTTTTAAAAAATTTATTGTAGAGACATGGTCTTGCCAAGTTGCCCAGGTTGGTCTCAAATCCCTGGGCTCAGGCAATCCTCTCACCTCTGCCTCCTAAAGTGCTGGGATGACAGGCAGGAGCCACTACCCCTAGCCCCAATGTGCTTGTTGAATGAATGATGGGTGGGATGTGGCTGAAGGCTGCAGAGGGAACTTCCTGGCCGAGGGGATTCATGGATGGATGGAGGTGCTGGTCACCGGGATGCGGACCCAGGAAAGAGCGTGGGTTTTGAACTCAGTTTCCATTCCAAGGCATGTGCAGTGACCACAGAACATTCTAGGGGTGGATGGACAGGGAGTTACATAGGTGTTTTAGTAATAGTAGTAGCTAATAGCCAGATATGCACTGGCTGATCTTCCAAAATTTCTCTTCCAGATTCGCCACCTGGGGGCCCACCGTCACTTGAGAGTCAGTCAGCACGCCCTCTGGAAGTCTCCCTGGGCACTTCAAGAAAAGGTGAGCCACAGGTTAGCACCGGTTGGGATGGACTAGGCTACGTGGAATCTTTTGGGTGCGTGCCCAGGAGTGGAATTGCTAGATCATATGATAATTCTATCAACGAACTGGGCCCGGAGGCTTACACCGTAATCCTAGCATTCTAGAAGACTGAGGCGGGAAGAGTCCTTGAGCCTAGTTTGAGATCAGCCTGGGCAACATAGTGAGAGCCAGTATCTACAAAATAAAAATAATTAGTCTAGGCTGGGTGCAGTGGTTCACACCTGTAATCCCAGCACTTTGGGAGGATGAGGCAAGAGGATTGCCTGAGTCCAGGGGTTTGAGACCAGCCTGGGCAACTTGGCGAGACCTTGTCTCTACAATAAATCAAAAAATTAGCCAGGCATGGTGGAACATACCTGTAGTTCCAGCTACTTGGAAGTCTGAGGTGGAAAGATTGCCTGAGCCCAGCAGGTCAAGGCTGCAGTGGCCATGAGTGTGCCACTGCACTCCAGCCTGGGTGACAGAGTGAGACTCCAACTCAATAAATAAATAAATAAACAAACAACTAAATAAATAAAAACACAAAGACTGCACTCCAACCTGGGTGACAGAGTCAGAAGCCAACTCAAAAAAAAAAAAAAGGCCAGCACAGGCAACATAGTGAGACCGCATATCTACAATAATAATAATGATGATGATAATTAGCTGGGTACACTAGTGTATACTTGTAGTTTCAGCTACTTGGGAGGTGAGGTGGGAGGAGCTTTTGAGTCCAGGAGTTCAAGGTTGTAGTGAACTATTATCGCACCACGGTATTCCCATCTGGGTGACACAATGAGACCCTGTCTCTAAAAATAAACACACTCTTAGCTGGGCATGATAGCGCGTGCCTGTAGTTCCAGCTACTTGGAAGGTTGAGGCAGAAGGATCACCTGATCCCAGCAGGTCGAGGCTATGGTGGCCAGGAGCGTGCCACTGCACTCCAGTCTGGGCAACAGTGAGACTCCGACTCAAAACACACACACAGACATAATAAAAAAAAAATAATAATAGTGATGGGGATGGGGTCTTGCTATATTGCCCAGGCTGGTCTTGAACTTCCAGCCTCAAGATATCCTCCCATCTTGGCCTCCTGAAGTGCTGGGATTACAGGCGTGAGACACCACGCCTGGCCCATGGTTTGCTTTGACTTGTGACTTCATCCAGGGTTGCTGATGAGTGTCCCATGGTCCCTTCCCTCCCCTTCCCCAGACCCCCAGGAAGCCTACAGAGACTACATCCGCAGGAAATTCCGGCTGATGGAAGACCGCAATGCCCGCCTGGGAGAATGTGTCAACCTCAGCCACCGCTACACCCAGCTCGTGCTGGTGAAGGGACACTCCAGCCCCATGCGGGCCCAGCAGAAGCTCCTGGACATGGGCCAGGGACCTGGGAGGACTGCGGGCCCCCAGGCCAGCCCCATCCAGATGGAGACCCTCTTCGAGCCGGATGAAGAGCGGCCGGAGCCCCCGCACACTGTGGTCTTGCAGGGGGCGGCCGGCATCGGGAAGACCATGCTGGCCCACAAGCTGATGCTGGACTGGGCCGACGGGAAGCTCTTCCGGGGCCGATTCGATTATCTCTTTTACATCAACTGCAGGGAGCTGAACCAGAGTGCAGCTGAGCGCAGCGTCCGGGACCTGATCTCCGGCTGCTGGCCTGAGCCTGGCGCGCCCATCACAGAGCCACTCCAGGCCCCTGGACGCCTGTTGTTCATTGTGGATGGCTTCGACGAGCTCAAGCCGTCCTTCCACGACCCCCAGGGCCCGTGCTGCCTGTGCTGGGAGGAGAGACGGCCCACAGAGCTTCTCCTGGGCAGCCTGATCCGGAAGAGGCTGCTGCCTGAGCTGTCTCTGCTCATCACCACGCGACCCACGGCCCTGGACAAGCTGCACCGTCTGTTAGAGCATCCCAGGCACGTGGAGGTCCTGGGCTTCTCTGAGGCAGAGCGGCGTGAGTACTTCCACAAGTTCTTCGAGGACGCAGAGAGGGCCGGCCACGCCTTCAGCTTGGTGAAGCACAACGAGCCCCTGTTGGCCATGTGCTTTGTCCCCATGGTGTGTTGGGTCGTGTGCACCTGTCTCAAGCAGCAGCTGGAGGGCGGGGGGCTGCTGAGACAGACGTCCGGGACCACCACGGCGGTGTACACCCTCTACCTCCTGAGCCTGATGCGGCCCAAGCCGGGGACGCCGCCCCCCCGGCCCCCACTCAACCAGAGGGGCCTGTGCTCCCTGGCCGCCGACGGGCTCTGGGGTCAGAAGATGCTCTTTGACGAGGAGGATCTCCGGAGACACGGCCTGGACGGGGCGGACGTGTCCGCCTTTCTCAACATGAACATCTTCCAGAAGGATATCCACTGCAAGAAGTATTATAGTTTTATCCACCTGAGCTTCCAGGAGTTCTTCGCGGCCGTGTACTACGTCCTAGACGGGGGCGGGGAGTCTGGGTCTGGCCCTGATCCCAGTGTGGCCAGGCTGCTGGCCGACTATGGGTTTTCGGGAAGAAGCTTCCTGGCGCTCACCGTGCGCTTCCTGTTCGGTTTCCTGAATGAGGAAACCAGCACCTGCTTGGAGAAAGGTCTCTGCTGGAAGGTCTCGCCTCACCTCCGGGAGGAACTCCTGGCTTGCATCCAAAGCAAAGCCCGCAGCGAGGGCGCCACCCTGCAGCAGGGCGCCCTGGAGCTTCTTGGCTGCTTGTACGAGACCCAGGAGGAGGGCTTCGTCCGGCAGGCCCTGAGCCATTTCCAAGTGGTCGTGGTCAGCGACGTCGCCTCCCAGATGGAACACATGGTGGCCTCATACTGCGTGAAGAACTGCAAGAGCATCCTGGTGCTGCACCTGTACGGGGCCTCCTACAGCGAAGACGAGAAGGATGAGGGGAGAGGGACGTCGGGACCCCAGACACTGCCAGGGCCACCGCTGTAAGTGTCTGCCAGGCCCGGCTCTCCGGGCTTGTTCTGAGGCCAAGTGGGGTCTTCCCTTCTCTCCCAAAGACACCATTGGCAATATCTGGGGATTTTTTTTTTTTTGGTTGTCACAGCTGGGGAGAAGAGGACGCTGCTGACATCTAGTGAGTAGAAGCCAGAGATGCGACATATACCCTACAGTGTGTGGGACAGTCCCCCACAGAGATGATCTGGCCCCAAAATGTCAATGGGACATTGAGAATTCAGCTCTTAAACAACACTCAGGGCTGGGCCCAGTGGCTCATGCCTGTAATCCCAGCGTTCTGGGAGGCGGGAGCTAGAGAATTGCCTGAGCTCAGGGGTTCGAGCCCAGCCTGGGCAACTTGGCGAGACCTCATCTCTACAATAAATTAAAAAATCAGCCAGTCATGGTGGCGTGTGCCTGTGTTTCCAGCTTCTTGGAAGGCTGAGGTGGAAGGATTGCCTGAGCCCAGCAGGTGGAAGCTGTGGTGATCAGTAGGTGTGCCACTGCACACCAGCCTGGGCAACAGAGCGAGACTCCAACTCAAAAAAAACCACTCAATGACAAAGAGGATGTATGTATTCAACATATTTATATATATTTTGAGTTGGAGTCTCACTCTGTCACCCAGGCTGAAGTGCAGTGGCATGCTCACAGCCACCACAGCATCTCACCTCCGCCTCCCAGAGTGCTGGAATTATAGGCATGAGCCACCACGCCTGGCTGACAAATATTTTTTTTAAGTTGGGATCTCACTCTGTTGTCTAGGCTGGAATTCAGTGGCATGAGACAGAGGGGAGAGAATTACCTGAGCCCAGGGGTTCAAGACCAGCCTGGGCAACTTGGCGAGACCTACTCTCTACAATAAATCAAAAAATCAGCCAGGTGTGGTGATGTGTGCTTGTGGTTCCAGCTACTTGGAAGGCTGAGATGGAAGGATTGCCTGAACCCAGCAGGTGGAGGCTGTGGTGGCCAGTAGGTGTGCCACTGCACACCAGCCTGGGTGACAGAGTGAGACTCCAACTCAAATAAATAAATAAATAAACTAGGTTTTGGGCCTGTGTTTTCCTAATGCAGGGAAGAGAGGAACATTCTCCTGGACACCTACAGCAAGCACCTGGCAGCGGCCCTCTGCACCAACCCCAACCTGATAGAACTGGCTCTGTACCGTAATGCCCTGGGCAGTCGGGGGGTGAAGCTGCTGTGTCAGGGACTCGAACACCCCAACTGCAAACTACAGAACCTGAGGTGAGTCTGGGTGGGTCTGTAAGCTTCCAAAGGTCCCTCCTGTGGCCTCTCCCAGGGCTCAGTCAGAAAGAACGTCCCTACCCCAGGACGGCATGTCCACTTGCTAGAGCTGTTATGACCAAGTACCACAGACCATGTGGCATCCACAAAGTACATTTATTTTCTCATGGTCTGGAGGCTGAAAGTCTAAGATCAAGGCATCAGGGCTGGATGCGGTGGCTCACGCCTGGAATTCCAGCACTTTGGGAGGCTGAGACAGGAGGATCACTTGAGTCCAGGAGTTCGAGACCAGCCTGGCCAACATGGGAGACTTCATATTCACAATAAAACAAGAAAACTAGCCAGGCATGATGGTGCACGCCTGTAGTCCCAGCTACTTGGGAGGCTGAAACGGGAGGATCACCAGAGCCCAGCAGGTCAAGGTTGTGGTGAGCCATGATCATGCCACTGCACTCTGGCTTGGATGACAGAGTGAGACCCTGACTCAAAAAAAAATGTGGACCAGTGTGTGGTGGTTCGTGCCTTTCATTCCAGCACTTTGGGAGACTGAGGTGGGAGAATCACTTGAGGCCAGTTCAAGATTAGCTTGAGCAACATAATGAGGCCTTGTCTCTATTTGCTTTTTTATTTTTTTATTTTTATTTCTTTTGAGTTGGAGTCTCACTGTCGCCCAGACTGGAGTGCAGTGGCTGCTCCCGGCCACCGCAGCCTCGACCTGCTGGGCTCCGGCGATCCTTCCGCCTCAGCCTTCCAAGTAGCTGGAACTACAGGCACACTCTACCACGCCCGGCTAATTTTTTTTATTTATTGGAGATGAGGTCTCGCCTGCCCAGGCGGGTCTTGAACCCGCAGGCTCAGGCAATCCACTCACCTCAGCCTCCCAAAGGCACGGGATTACAGGCTGAGCCACCGAGCCTCACTTTTTTTTTTTAAGCTGGGAATCTTGCCCAGTCACCCAGGTTGGAGTGCAGTGACATGCTCATGTCCACCACAGCCTTGACCTATTGGACTCAGGCAGTCCTTCCACCTCAACCTCCCAAGTAGCTGGAACTACAGGTGTGCGCCACCATGCCCAGTTAATTTTTTAATTTATTGTAGAGACGAGGTCTCACCAAGTTGCCCGGACTGGTCTTGAACCCCTGAGCTCAGGCAATCCTCTCGCCTTGGCCTCCCAAAGTGCTGGGATTACAGGCTTGAGCCACCATGTCTGGCATCTATTTGTTTTGTTTTGCTTTGTTTTTGAGTTGGAGTCTCACTCTGTCGCCCAGACTGAAGTGCAGTGGCCACTCCTGGCCACCACAGCCTTGACCTGCTGGGCTCTGGTGATCCTTCTGCCTCAGCCTTCCAAGTAGCTGGAACTACAGGCCCACACTACCACGCCCAGCTAATTTTTTGATTTATTGTAGAGATGAGGTCTCACCAAGTTGCCCAGGTGCATCTCGAACCCGCGGGCTCAGGCAATCCACTCACCTCAGCCTCCCAAGG
>NW_007260304.1:603799-627085 GCF_000164805.1 Carlito syrichta
CAGCCACTACACTCCAGTCTGGGCGACAAAGTGAGACTACCACTCAAAAAAAAAAAAAAATCCAAAGGAAATGACCTGGTTTCTTTCCCTGTCCCCCTCCTAGGCTGAAGCGGTGCCGTGTCTCCAGCTTGGCCTGCCGGGATCTTGCAGCAGCTCTGATGGCCAATAGGAATCTGCTCAGGATGGATCTGAGTGGGAACAGCCTTGGCCTGACAGGCATGAGGCTGCTCGCGGAGGGACTCCGACACCCCAAGTGTGGGCTACAGATGATCCAGTGAGTCTCTGTCCTGGGAGCGAGTGCTTGACCCCTGCAAAGGCTCCAAGCAAGCTCATGGGCTCCAGGGGATTGGGTATCCCCAAATGCTGATAATCCAAGCCTACGCTAAACCAAGACCTCAGACCCTGGCCACTTTATTTTTATTTTTATGTTTTATTTTTTTGAGGCAGGGTCTCACTCTGTCATCCAGGCTGAAGAGCAGCGGCTCAATCCCACGGCCGCCACAGCCTCAACCTCCTGGGTTCAGGTGATCCTTCCTCCTCAGCTGGGACTACAGGTGAGCGTCACCACCTCCTGCTAATTTTTAAATTTTTTTTTGTAGAGATGAGGTCTCGCTATGTTGCCCAGGTCGGTCTCAAACCCATGGGATCAAGAGATCCTTCCAAAGTACTGGAATTACAGACTTGAGCAACTGCACCCTATTTATTTACTTCTGAGTCAGAGTCTCACACTGTTGCCCAGGTTGAAGTGCAGTGGCACAATCACAGTTCACCATAGCCTCAACCTTCTGGATTCATGTGATCCTTCTGCCACAGCCTCCTGGGTAGCTGGGACTACCGACACACACCACCTGTTAATTTTTTGATTTTTTTTTTTTTTTAGAGATGAGGTCTCACTATATTGCTCAGGCTGGTCTCAAACCCGTGGGCTCAAGCAATCCTCCCACCTCAGCCTCCAAAAGGGCTGGGATTATAGGCTTGAGTTACCATGCCCTACTTATTTATTTATTTATTTATTTGAGTTGGAGTCTCACTCTGTCGCCCAGACTGGAGTGCAGTGGCCGCTCCCGGCCACCGCAGCCTCGACCTGCTGGGCTCCAGCGATCCTTCTGCCACAGCCTTTCGAGTAGCCGGAATTACAGGCGCGCGCTACCACGTCCGACTCATTTTTTGACTTTATTGTAGAGATGAGGTCTCACTGCCCAGGCGGGTCTCGAACCCGCGGGCTCAGGCAATCCTCTCACCTCAGCCTCCCAAAGGCGTGGGATTACAGGCTGAGCCACCGAGCCCGGCTTATTTATTTTTGAGGTGAGATCTCACTCTGTTTGCCCAGGCTGGCACCACCATGGTTCACTGCAGCTTCGAACTCCTGAGCTCAAATGATCCTTCCACCTTAGCCTCCTGAGTAGCTAGGACTACAGACATGTACCACCACACACAGCTAATTTTTTGAGTTACTTTAGTGACAAGGCCTCACTATATTGCCCAGGCTGGTCTTGAACTCATGAGCTCAAGTGATCCTCCCTCTTTGGCTTCCAAAGTGTTAGGATTACAGGCGTGAGCCACCATACCTGACATTCTTATTTTACAGGCAATGAACCTGAGACAACAGTACATGCCCCTTAGCGACGAGGTCTTGTTCATCTATGTAGCTTTAGTGACACATGTTGGGTGATTTTTTTTTTTTTGAATTGGAGTCTCACTCTCGCCCAGACTGGAGTGCGGTGGCCGCTCCCGATCACCGCAGCCTCGACCTGCTAGGCTCCGGCGATCCTTCCGCCTCAGCCTTCTAAGTAGCTGGAACTACAGGCATGCACTACCACGCCCAGCTAATTTTTTATTTATTGTAGAGACGACATCTCGCCAAGTTGCACGGGTGGGTCTCGAAACCACAGGTTTAGGCAATCCACTACCTCGGCCTCCCAAAGTGCTGGGATTATAGGCTGAGTCACCGAGCCCGGCCCATGTTGAGTGATTAATGGGCTCAGGCATGAACAATCAGGACACAGAAAAACAGGGTGAAGGCTAGATGTAGTGGCTTACACCTATAATCCTAGCACTTTGGGAGGCTGAGGAGAGAGGATTGCTTAAGGCCAGGAGTTCCAGGCCAGCCTGGGCAACATAGAGAGACTCTTGTTTCTACAAAAAAATTTAAAAACCAGTCAGGCGTGGTGATGCACACTTGTAGTCCTGGCACTTTGGGAGGCTGCAGCAGGAGGATCACTTGAGGCCAAGAGGAGTTCCAGCTCAGCCTGGGCAACCATAGAGGGACCCTGTCTCTAAAAATAAAAATTAAAAAAATTAGATGTGCATGGTGGTGCACACCTGTAATCCCAGCTTCTCAGGAGGCTGAGGCAGCAGTGAGCTATGATAGTGCCACCACACTCTAGCCTAAGTGACAGAGTAAGACCCTGACCCAAAAAATAAAGAAAAAAGGACCAGGTGCAGTGGCTCATGCCTGTCACCCCAGCTCTTTGTGAGGCTGAGGTGAGAGGATTGCCTGAGCCCATGAGTTCGAGAACAGGTTTGGCAACCTAGCTAGACTTCATCTCTACAGTGAATTTAAAAATTAGCCGGGCATGGTGCAGCACACCTGTAGTTCCCAGCTACTTGGAAGACTGAGGTTGAAGGATCACCTGAGCCCAGTAGCTGGTGGAGGTTACGGTGGCCGTAAGCATACCCCTGCACTCCAGCCTGGGCAGCAGAGTGAGACTCTGACTCAAAAAAAATAAAAAAGAAGGAAATAAAAAGAAAGTAATAAATATGATAATACCAAAAAGTTGAGTGCAAAAAAACCATGAAATAAAATAAATTTTAAGAAAAAGGGAAGCCAGGCACGGTGGCTCACGCCTATAATCCCAGCACTTTGGGAGGCTGAGGTGAGAGAAATGCCTGAGCCCATGGGTTTGAGACCAGCCTGGGCAACTTGGAGAGACTTCATCTCTACAATAAATCAAAAAATTACCTGGGCATGGTGGTGCATGCCTATAGTTCCAGCTACTTGGAAGGCTGAGGCGGAAAGATTGCCTAAGCCCAGCAGATCGAAGCTGCGGTGGCCAGGAGCTTGCCACTGCCCTCCGGCCTGGGTGACTGAGTGAGACTCCAACTCAAAAAAAAAAAAAGAAAAAGAAAAAGTGTCAGGGCATGAGTGATTAGGATCCAGAAAAGGCAAGATGGTGCCCCCTCTTCAACCTCTCTCTCCTCCCAAGGCTGAGGAAGTGTCAGCTGGAGACCGGGGCTTGCCAGGAGATCGCGTCAGTGCTTAGCACCAGCCGACACCTGGTGGAGCTGGACCTCACGGGAAATGCCTTGGAGGACACAGGCCTTAGGCTGCTGTGTCAGGGACTGAGGCACCCAGTCTGCAGACTACGGACCTTGTGGTGAGTCTTCGTGGGGCCAGCTGAGACAGCAAATCTCTTCTCTATCCAAGGACGCTGTCCAAATGCACCCACTGGCTGGGCGCGGTGGCACATGCCTGTCATCCCAGCACGTTGGGAGGCAGAGGTGAGAGGATTGCCTGAGCTCATGGGCTCGAGACTAGCCTGGGCAACATGGCGAGACCTCATCTCTACAATAAATCAAAAAATTAGGCCGGGCTCGGTGGCTCAGCCTGTAATCCCAGCGCTTTGGGAGGCCAAAGTGAGCGGATTGTCTGAGCCCGTGGGTTCGAGACCCGCCTGGGCAATTTGGTGAGACCTCATCTCTACAATAAATCAAAAACTTAGCCAGGTGTGGTAGCACGCACATGTAGTTCCAGCTACTTGGAAGGCTGAGGCGGAAGGATCGCCAGAGCCCAGCAGGTCGAGGCTGCGGTGGCCAGGAGCGGCTACTGCACTCCAGTCTGAGTGACAGAGTGAGACTCTAACTAAAAGAAAAAAAAAATTAGGCCAGGTGTGGTGGCTCACACCTATAATCCCAGCACTTTGGAAGGGTGAGGTGAGAGAATTGCCTGAGCTCATGGGTTCGAGACCAACCTGGGCAACATGGTGAGACCTCATCTCTACAATAAACCAAAAAATTAGACGAGCACAGAGGTGCATCCCTGTAGTTCCAGCTACTTGGCAGGCTGGTGGAAGGATCAACTGAGCCCAGTAAGTCAAAGCTGTGGTGGTGGTGAGCATGCCACTGCACTCCAGCCTGGGTGACAGAGTGAGACTCCAACTCGAAAGTAAACAAATAAAATTGGGTTGTTTGTCTGAAAATGCATTACTTCTTTTGTTTTTTTCTTTTTTAAAAGTCTGGTCTTACTCTGTCTCTCAGGCTGGAGTGTAGTGGCACAATCACAGATCATTGGAGCCTCAACTTCCTGGGCTCAGGCGATCCTTTCACCTCAGCCTGCTGAGCAGCTGGGACTATAGGCGCATGCCACCATGCCCAGATTAATTTATCTTTTGTAGAGATGACGTCTGGCTACATTGCCTAGACAGGCTGGTCTCAAACGCCTAAGCTCAAGCAATCCTCCTTCCCTGGCCTCCCAAAGTGTTGGGATGACAGGCGTGAGCCACTGTGTCCAGCCTGAAAATACATGAATTCTAAGACTGGGGAGGAGGCAGATAAACTTGGCATACCACAGAAAGCATGCCATAATATATGCTGAGTCGGCTTTTGTGCAGGTTGAAAATCTGCCACCTCACCGTGGGTGCCTGTGAGGATCTGGCCTCCACCCTCAGTGTGACCCGGAGCCTGATGGAGCTTGACCTGAGTCTGAATGACCTGGGGGACCCTGGGGTGCTACTGCTGTGTGAGGGCCTCAAGCATCCGGCATGCAAACTCCAGACGCTGCGGTGAGTCCAGTTAAACTTGCCATCATAGGAGACTCTGGGCCCTCATCTGGGTGCCCAGAGGCCAGGCCGCCTCTCTCGTCCTCCTGCATTCTAGCGACAACATCAGCCTTCTTGTAAAGTTTCGCCTGACTTACTTTGCACAGGCCATTCTTGCTTCCTGGCATGGCTTCCACTCTGCTGACCCTTTTTTTGCCCAGAGAAGTTCAGTTGATTTTTTTCTCAACTCCCAGACTGGAGTGCAGTGGCTGCTCCCGACCACCGCAGCCTCGACCTGCTGGGCTCCGGCGATCCTTCCACCTCAGCCTTCCGAGTAGCCGAAATTACAGGCATGCGCTACCACGCCCGGCTGACTTTTTTATTGTAGAGATGAGATCTCGTTGCCCAAGCGGATCTTGAACCCGCGGTCTCAAGCAATCCACTCACCTCAGTCACCCAAAGGCATGGGATTAAAGGCTGAGCTGGATAAGGTCTGAGTTGATAAACTGACTAGATAAGGTCTGAGTTCCTGGTCTGGTTTCTTTAAATATATAGATTTATTCATTTATTTATTTTTTGCTCAAGATGGAGTCTCACTGTGTTGCCCAGGCTGGTCTTGGGCTCCTGGTCTCAAGTGATCCTCCTGCCTCAGCCTCCCAAAGTGCTGGGATTACAGGTATGAACCACCATGCCTGGCCCTGTTTTTCAAAATTTTTATACATTTTTTTGTAGAGATGGGTTCTCACGGTGTTGCCCAGGCTGATCTTGAACTCCTGGGTTTTTCTTTCCTTCTTTATTTTTTTTTTTAGTCAGAGTCTCACTCTGCTGCCCAGGCTGGAGTGCAGGGGTATGCTTGCGGCCACCGTAACCTCCACCAGCTACTGGGCTCAGGCGATCCTTCAACCTAAGTCTTCCAAGAAGCTGGGAACTACAGGTGTGCTACACCATGCCCGGCTAATTTTTAAATTCACTGTAGAGATGAAGTCTTTCCAAGTTGCCCAAGCTGTTCTCGAACCCATGGACTCAGGTAATCCTCTCACCTCAGCCTCACAAACAGCTGGGATGACAGGCATGAGCCACTGCACTCGGTCCTTTTCTATTTTTTGAGTCAGGGTCTTACTCTGTCACTTAGGCTGGAGTGTGGTGGCACTATCATAGCTCACTGCTGCCTCAGCCTCCCAAACTGCTGGGATTACAGGCGTGAGCCACCATACCTGGCTTAAAAAAAAAAAAATGGCTGGGCTCGGTGGCTCAGCCTGTAATCCTGCACCTTTGGGAGGCTGAGGTGAGTGGATTGCCTGAGCCCGCGGGTTTGAGACCCGTCTGGGCAACTTGGTGAGACCTCATATCTACAATAAATCAAAAAATTAACTGGGCGTGGTTGCATGCGCCTATAGTTCCAGCTACTTGGAAGGCTGAGGCGGAAGGATCGCCGGAGCCCAGCAGGTCGAGGCTGCGGTGACCAGGAGCGGCCACTGCACTCCAGTCTGGGCAACAGAATGAGACTCCAACTCAAAAAAAAATGTTTTAGAGAAAGGGTCTCACTATGTTGTCCAGGCTGGACTCAAACTCCTGGGCTCAAGTGGTTCTCCCAACTCAGCCTCCCGAGTTGCATGCAAACTTTAGGATTAATTAATTGGTCTGTTTATCCCATCTTGGCTCTCACTGGCCGAGGCTCGTCCTTTCTCCTTGCCCAGCACCAGTAGATAAGCCAGATATTCTTTATATATATATACACATTTTTTTTTTTTTGAGTCAGAGTCTCACTCTGTCGCCCAGGCTGGAGTGCAGTGACGTGCTCATGGCCACCTCAACCTCGACCTGCTGGACTCAGGTGACCCTTCTGCCTCAGTCTTCCAAGTAGCTGGAACCACATGCACGTACCACCATGCCTGGCTACATTTTTTTGGATTTATTGTAGAGATGAGTTCTTGCCAAGTTGCCCAGGCTGGTCTCGAACCCATGGACTCAGGCAATCCTCTTACCTCTTCCTCCCAAAGCGCTGGAATGACAGACATGAGTCACCGAGCCCAGCTCTTTCATTTTACATTTTCATTATTTTTTTTTCTGACAGCTAGGATCTTGCTATGTTGCTCAGGCTGGGCTCAAGCAATCCTCCCACCATGGCTTCCCAAGTAGGTGGGGTTACAAGCAGGAGTCACAGCTCAAGCCCCCTTTTCTGGTTTATTCCTTCTTTCCCCTCATCTTTTCCACCTGCCTGCTTCTGCTTCTTCCTCTTCCTCTCATGCGTAGAGAGTGACTCTGATTGTCCCTTCTCTACCAGCACATGGCTTGGCACCTAAGCACTCCAGGGGACGCCGGCAGCAGGAATGACCCTCTGTCCTTGGTGCCCTGTCTCTGCAGGTTGGGCATCTGCCGCCTGGGCTCTGCCGCCTGTGAGGGTCTCTCCGCTGTGCTCCAGACCAACCCCCACCTCCGGGACCTGGATCTGAGTTTCAATGACCTGGGAGACTGGGGCCTCTGGCTGCTGGGGGAGGGGCTGCGGCACCCTACCTGCAGACTCCAGAAGCTGTGGTGAGTGTCCAGGGCTGGGGGTGAGGCTCACAGGGCAGGAGTGTTTGGCCATTCTTTGTTTTTTTCTGCTTAAGGATTATCCCAGTCAGGCTCGGCGACTCACGCCTGTCATCCCAACACTTTGGGAGGCTGAGGCGAGAATATTGCCAGAACTCAGGGGTTCAAGACCAGCCTGGGCAACGTGGTGAGACCGCATCTCCACAATAAGTCCAAAAATTAGCCGAGCATGCTGGTGTGTGCCTGCAGTCCCAGCTACTCGGGAGGCTGAGGTTGAAGGATTGCCTGAGACCAGGGGTTGAGGCTGTGGTGGCTGTGATTGTGCCACTACACTCCAGCCTGGACAACAGAGTGAGACTCTGACTCAAAAAAAAAAAAAAAAGGATTATTCCTTTCTCATTTGGGAAGAGCCAAAGTCAGAGACTGAAATTCAAAAGCGTGCATTGACTGGGCACACTGGCTCAACCTGTAATCCCAGTACTTTGGGAAGCTGAGGTGAGAGGATTACCCGAGCCAAGGGAATTGAGACCAGCCTGGGCAACTTGGTGAGACTTCATGTCTACGATAAATCAAAACTAGCCAGGTGTGGTTGTGCATGCCTGGGTTTCCAGCTACTTGGAAGGCTTAGGCAGAAGGATGGCCTGAGCCCAGCAGGTTGAGGCTACAGTGGCCATGAGCGTACCACTGCACTCTAGCCTGGGCAACAGTGTGAGACTCCAACTCAAAAAAAAAAAAAAAGTGTGCATTTCACATGATGACTCATATTTGAGAGGAATGCAGATGAATATATTTATTATTATCATTATTATTATTATTTTGAGTCGGAGTCTCACTCTTGTCGCTCAGACTGGAGTGCAGTGGCACACTCATGGCCACCACAGCCTAGCTGTACTAGGCTCAGGTAATCCTTCTGCCTCAGCCTTCCAAGTAGCTGGAACTACAGGCATGTGCCATTATGCCTGGCCATTATGCCTGGCTAATTTTTTTATTTATTGTAGAGATGAGGTCTCACCAAGTTGTCCAGGCTCGTCTTGAATCCCTGGACTCAGGTAATCCTCTTGCCTCTGCCTCCCATAGTGCTGGGATGACAGGCATGAGCCGCCACACTGGGCGTGATTTTTACTTTTCTTTTTTGTAGAGATGAGGTCTTACCATGTTGGCAAGACTGGTCTTGCACTCCTGACTTCAAGCAATCCTCCCACCTTGGCCTCCCCAAAGGTTGGGATTACAGGCATGAGCCATGCACCTGGCCTATTTTTCATTTTTAAAAATTTTCTTTCCCGCAGGGCTCAGCCTGTAATCCCACGCCTTTGGGAGGCTGAGGTGAGTGGATTGCCTGAGCCTGCAGGTTTGAGACCCAACTGGGCAGCGAGACCTCACCTCTACAATAAATCAAAAAATCAGCCGGGCGTGGTAGCACATGCCTGTAATTCCGGCTACTCGGAAGGCTGAGGCGGAAGGATCACCGGAGCCCAGCAGGTCGAGGCTGCAGTGGCCGGGAGCGGCCACTGCACTCCAGTCTGGGCAACATAGTGAGACTCCAACTCAAAAAAAAAAAATTTTCTTTCCTTTTATTGTTAAGTCGGAGTCTCACTCTGTCGCCCAGGATGGAGTGCAGTGGCATGCTCGTGGCCACCACAGTCTCGACCTGCTGGGCAAAGGTGATCCTTCTGCCTCACCCTCCCAAGTAGTGCACTCCAGTCTGGGCGATATAGTGAGACTCCAACTCAAAAAAAAAAAAAAAAAATTTTTTCTTTCCTTTTTTTTGTTAAGTCGGAGTCTCACTCTGTCGCCCAGGATGGAATGAAGTGGCATGCTCGTGGCCACTGCAGCCTTGACCTGCTGGGCAAAGGTGATCCTTCCGCCTCACCCTTCCAAGTAGGTGGAACTACAGGTGTGCACTACCAAGCACGACTTTTCTTTTTTTTAAATTGTAGAGACGAGGTCTCACCAAGTTGCCCAGGCTGGTCTCAAACCCCTGAGCTCAGGCAATCCTCTCACCTCAGCCTCCCAAAGTGCTGGGATTACAGACTTGAGCCACCGAAACTATAATGCCTATAGTCTCAGGCACTTGGGAGGCTGAGTCAGGAGGATTGCTTAGGCCCAGGAGTTTGAGGCTGCAGTGAGCTATGGTTGTGCCACTGCACTCCAGCCTGGGCAACACGGCAAGAACCCCATCTCTTAAAAACAAACATACAAAATCTTCAATCTGGTACACTTCCATACCAGCCTGGCCCCAAGCCTGAAGAACTTAAAATCAGATGAGTCATCATCGCTTTTTAATTTTTTTAATTTTTTTTGTAGAGATGGGGTCTCACTATGTTGTCCAGGTTGGTCTCAGACTCCCATCAAGGATCCTCCTGCCTCAGCCTCCTAAAGTGCTGAGATGACAGGCGTGAGCCACTATGCCTGGCAAAATATACATTTTTTTTCTTTTTTTAATCTTCCATTTCTGGTTTCTTATTTGGGGTATTGAGTCACTGAGGGCTGAAACGAGAATTTAGGGAAAACATCTGTCCCTTAATTGTGCTGCTGGGGTCCTCTGGGAACGTGCCATCTGGCAGACATGCTGTGGGGGATCCCTTGTGAGTTCTGTGGGGCCCCCACGGGACGTGTCTCAAGGCCCAGTCCTCTGATGTGAAATAATTAATCTGCCTTCAATTCCTTGCTCGCCCTTCCTGGGTCTCTGAATCGTCATATGCTTGACCCCTGTGCACTTGTAATCGTGATGTTTTTAATGTCCCCAGGCTGTTTTTTCTCATCCTTTGCGAGTTCTGACTTGTCTTTTTATTTTTTGAGTCACAGTCTCACTCTGTTCCCCAGGCTGGAGTGCAGTGGCATGCTCACAGTCAACACAGCCTCAAACTTCTGGGCTCAGGTGATCCTTCTGTCTCACCCTTCCAAGTAGCTGGGACTACAGGTGTGCACCACCACACCTAGATAATTTTTTGATATATTGTAGAGACAAGGTCTGGTCAAGCTGCCCAGGCTGGTCTTGAAACCCTGGGCTCAGGCAGTCCTCTCGCCTCCACCTCCCAAAGTACTGGAATTACGGGCATGAGCCACTGTGCCCAGCTGTTGTCTTTTTTTTTTTTTTTTTTTTTAACAGACAGGGTCTCTCTCTGTTGCCCAGGCTGGACTCAAACTCCTGACTCAAGAGAGATTCTTCCTGTTTCAGCCTCCTGAGTAGCTAGGACTGTAGACTCTGGGCCCCACTCTGGGTCCTGAATTGTCATCTTATACCTCATTTTATTTTATTTTATTTTATTTAGTTGGAGTCTCACTCTGTCACCCAGACTGGAGTGCAGTGGCCGCTCCCGGCCACCGCAGCCTCGACCCACTGGGCTCCGGCGATCCTTCCGCCTCAGCCTTCCAAGTAACTGGAATTACAGGTGTGCGCTACCATGCCCAGCTAATTTTTGATTTATTGTAGAGATGAGGTCTCGCGAAGTTGCCCAGGCAGGTCTCGGACCGGCGGGCTCAGGCAATCCACTCACCTCAGCCTCCCAAAGGCTCGGGATTACAGGCTGAGCCACCGAGCCCAGCTTATACCTCATTTTAGAAGATGACATCTATCACCTCGGATTCTCAGCCAAATTAAGACTAAAGTCCTTTTTGCTAGGTTTTCTGAAGAAAAAAAAATTTTTGTCTTTCTCTGTAAAATCTCAGCTCCAGCTGAGTGCAGTGGCTGATGCCTGTCATTCCAGCATTTTGGGAGGCTGGGGTGAGAGGATCACACAAGTTCAGGAGTTTGAGACCCGCCAAGGCAAGAAAGTGAGATCTTGTCTCTACAAAATATAGAAAAAAATTACCTGGGCATGGTGGCACACACCCGCAGTCCCAGCTACTCGGGAGACTGAGGCGGAAGTATCACCTGCACCCAGGAGGTCCAGGCTGGGGTGGCCGTGATTGCTCTACTGCACTCCAGCCTGAGTGACAGAGTGAAACTCTGCCTCAAAAAATAAAATAAAAGGAGCCGCATGTCCCTCTAACCTCTCTTTATCTCAGCAGGCTGGATAGCTGCGGCCTCACAGCCAAAGCTTGCAAAGACCTTTCTTCCACTCTGGGGACCAGTCAGTCCTTGACCGAGCTGTATCTCACCCACAATGCCCTGGGGGACACAGGTGTCCAGCTGTTATGCAAGAGGCTCAGCCACCCAGGCTGCAAACTTCGAGTCCTCTGGTGAGATATCGGTCCCTATTCTCTCTGCAGGAGACGGGACATGGGGCTGGGACTCGGGAGCAGGGGTAAATCATGGCCTCAAGGCTTATATGGACAAATTTGCCAGAAATTTTTGAAATAAGGTATCCACTCAGGGGGGACATGGTGGCTCACACCTGTAATTCAAGTACTTTGGGAGGCCGAGGTGGGTGGATTGCTGGAGCCCAGAAATTCATGACCAGCCTGGGCAGCCCAGCAAGACCCCATCTCTACAAATAAATGAAAAAATTACCTAGGCACAGTGACTCATGCCTGTAACCCCAACACTTTGGGAGGCCGAGGTGAAAGGATTGCCTGAGTCCAGGGGTTTGAGACCAGCCTAGGCAACTTGGCAAGAGCTCTTGTCTACAAGAAATCAAAAAATTAGCCAGGCGAGGCGGTGCGTGCCTGTGGTTCCAGTTACTTGGAAGGCTGAGGTAGAAGGATCATCTGAGCTAAGCAGATTGAGGCTGTGGTAGCCCTGAGCATGCCACTGCACTCTAGCCTGGGCGGCAGAATGAGAAGCTCACTCCAAATAAAAAAATAAGCCGGGCATGGTGGCATGTGCCACTAGTCCCAGCTAGATGGGAGCCTGAGACAGAAGGACCTCTTGAGCCCAGATTGAGGCTCTGGTGAAGCAGGGTCAAACAACTGCACTCTGGCCTAGGTGATAGAACAAGACTCCAACTAAAAAACATATATATATGGGCCCTGTGCAGAGGCTTACTCCTATAATCCCAACACTTTGGAAGGCCAAGGTGAGAGGATTGCCTGAGCCAACGGGTTCAAGACAAGTCTGGGCAACTTGGCGAAACCTCATCTCTACAATAAATAAAAAAATTAGCCGGCGTGGTGGTGCACACCTGTAGTTCCAGCTACTTGGAAGCCTGAGGCAGAAGGAACTCCTGAGCCAGCAGGTGGAGGCTACAGTGGCTATGAGCGTGCCACTGCATTCCAGTCTGATGACAGAGTGAGACCACAACTCAAAATAACAACAATAACAAATTATATAATTATGCATAGAATAAGCATATTTCAGCCGGGCTCAGTGGCTCAGCCTGTAATCCCGTGCCTTTGGGAAGCTGAGGTGAATGGATTGCCTGAGCCCGCGGGTTCAAGACCCACCTGGGCAACTTGGCGAGACCTCATCTCTACAATAAATCAGAATGACCGGGCGTGGTAGCACACGCCTGTAGTTCCAGCAACTTGGAAGGCTGAGGTGGAAGGATCGCTGGAGCTCAGGAGGTCGAGGCTGCGGTGGCTGGGAATGGCCACTGCCCTCCAGTCTGGGTGATAGAGTGAGACTCCAACTCAAAAAAAAAAAAAAAAAGAATAAGCATATTTCCCAGTAGGGTTGGGTTGATGTTTTGGAGGATTATCAAAGGATCTTAGCAGGATAATGGAATGACTTTATCAAGACACCCCATAGATAAGTAAGATTGACTCACCGAATGTCCCAACACCAGGCTGCAGTGACATTTCCCTCCCTCGTGTCCTCAGGCTCTTTGGAATGGATCTGACTGAAATGACCCACCGACGGCTGGCGGCCCTGCGTGCCAGAAAGCCCCACTTGGACATCGGCTGCTGAGGGGCCCTGCCTGCGGGTTTCCTTGACGTCAAGACATGGGATGGGAGAGCGGAAGATAAGGACGAGACCATCTCCCCGATACTAACTCACTTGCAGATTGAGACCAACCATCCTTTCTGCAGGGGACCCTGAGAGGCTGGATTTTGACTATGTTGGGGCACAGACAGAAGCCAGGGTGGGGCCTGGCCGCCGCGAGGGAGGGTTGAAGTCCCAAAGCAGGGGATGCAGCAGCCCAGGTGTTGTCCAGCTGCTATGCTCAAAAGGAGGGGCATCTGGCTCCAGGACACACCTAGCTGTATCAGGGACATCTCACCACTGGGCGGGCACCGCTGCCATCTAGTGGCGGTGGCGAGAAATGCCTCTCAACCGCCTGCAAGCCCGGGACAGTTTCCAGGGGTCAATTGCGCCCAGAGGCAACTTGGTCTCAGAAGGTGGATGCTGCAAGGCCTTGTGGGAACGAAGCATCTAAGTGGAGGCCAGGTCGCACCCTTGGAATACTTGCTATGCAACAGCACCAGCAACTGGATGCTTCTCGGCTGAAGGTCATAGCCGTGACTGGACCCCTCCCAAGGTCAGACACCCATGGGTCGTCTGTGAGCTGGCCAGGATCTCCCACCAGGATTAGAATGAAAATACAGAGTAGCCGGGCACAGTGGCTCAGTCTGTAATCCCAGTGCTTTGGGAGGCTGAGGTGAGTGAATTGCCTGAGCTCACGGGTTCGAGACCTGCCTGGGCAACTTGGTGAGACCTCATCTCTACGATAAAAAAAAAAAAAAATTAGCCAGGCATGGTAGCGCGCGCCTGTTGTTCCAGCTACTTGGAAGGCTGAGGTAGAAGGATCGCCAGAGCCCAGCAGGTCGAGGCTGCAGTGGCCGGGAGCGGTCACTGCACTCCAGTCTGGGTGACAGAGACTCCAACTCAAAAAAAAAAGTAAATGCAGAGTAGGCTGGGTGCAGTGGGTTTAATGCTTTAATACTTTAATGCCAGCAGTATTGGGAGGTCAATGTGAGAGGATTGCCTGAGGCTGTTGGTTCAAGACCAGCATATAGAGACCTCATCTCTACAATTAAAAAAAAATTAGCCGGGCTCGGTGGCTCAGCCTGTAATCCCGCACCTTTGGGAGGCTGAGGTGAGTGGATTGCCTGAGCCCGCGGGTTCAAGACCCGCCTGGGCAGCGAGACCTCATCTCTACAATAAATCAAAAAAATCAGCCGGGCGTGGTAGCGCATGCCTGTAATTCCGGCTACTGGGAAGGCTGAGGCAGAAGGATCACCGGAGCCCAGCAGGTCGAGGCTGCGGTGCTTGTGAGTGTGCCACTGTACTCCAACACGGGTGACAGTAAGAGTCTGACTCAAAAAAATAAAAGGAAAATACAGAGCAATCTGTGAGTGAAACACATGTGATTCTACTCTATAGAAATTTTTGTTTCACTATTGGGGATTTGAACGAAGAAACATGAAACTACTGTAGCAACAGAGGAGAAACGAACTTGGCAATGATGTTTCAAGTGTCCCACACTAAAACCATGAATTAGAAACCAGAATCGAGGAGTAGAGGACACTGAAGTTGACTAACATCACAAGCTGGGGGAACAGATACTCACCTGACTTGTGGGTATCAATAGCTGGGCACGGAAACCCAGGCCTGTAATCTCAGCACTTTTGGGGGAGGATTGCTTGAGCCCAGGAGCTTGACACAAGCCTGGGCAATGTTGGTGACACATCTCTACAGAAAAATTAAAGTTAAATCAAAAGGTTAGCCGGGTGTGGTGATACCTTCTTTTCCCAGCTCCTTGGGAGGCTGAGGTAGGAGGACCCTCTAAGCCCAGGAGTTCAAAGTTGCCATGAGCCACCAACTGTGACTCTGCATTCCACCCATATGAGATCCCGTCTCCAACAGAAAATGTTCCCAAGTTGGTGAGACTTCAGCTCTACAATTAAATCACAAAAACTTTGGGCATGATGGCGTGCATCTGTAGTTTCAGCTACTTCGAAGGCTGAGGTGGAAGGATCGCCCAAGTCCAACATGTGGAGGCTGCGAGGGCCGTGAGCGTGCCACTGCACTCCAGCCTGGGCGAAGGTGTCCCTCCAATTTAAAAAATAATGTTCTATCACCCTATATAAAAATTAAACTTATTGATGACCAAAGCTCCCAGGACCTTAACCACCTTTACCCTCCCCATCCTTGTGCAGGTGCTTCTTATGTAAACAACCCGCCCTCAACCTCCATGGGGGTCTTGGCTCAGGCCACTTGGAGCCTATTGAAGAAACTTATCATGGAAACCTTAGGCTGCTTCCAAGGTTGAAGACTAAAGGCCCAGCCTGTAGCCACATGCTTTGGTGTATGTGGGGCCTGACACAGTGGACCTCAGGTTCAGACAGGTATAGAGGGGGGGATGCCTGATGGGCCCCATGGCATCCTTGCCAATTGTGATACTGGCCCAGAGGAATGGAGTGAGCCCTGCAGAATGTGGACCGCAGCTCCCTGCATACTCAGAGCCTGCAGGTGGGACAGTGAAGGAACTGCAGGTGCAGGGGTGGGGAGGCCCACACAGGTCAAGGCTAAGGGCATTAGTCCGCCAATGTCAACAGCAAACACAGCAACCAAGGCATCACCACAATAAAAAGCAGTTTATTAAGAGGGATAGTTAACAACTGAAGGGAAAAGGTCAAACTCCAAATCCCGGTAAGCAAGAAGCAGTTTAGACTGGCTGCTGGTGAAATGCCTAGGTGTCAGGAGTGCTTCATGCTAACCAGGAGGCAAGAGTTCCCTTTCTTGCTTGCCTGGTGAAGTCCAAAGCGTGGGTAAATACCAAGCGCCAGAGCAGGACCTAAGAAAGCCACCACCAAAGCTATGAAGCGCTCAAGGGCTGGGTGCAGTGCCACACCTGTCATCCCAGCACTTTGGGAGGCTGAGACAGGATTGCTGGAGCCCAGAAGTTTGAAAAGAGCAGTTTGGACAACACAAGGAGACCCTGTGCCTACAAAGAATAAGGTTAGCTGGGTGTGGAGACAACTATGAGGGGCAGAGATGGGAGGGTCACCTGAGCCCTGGAGGTCGAAGTGGTGGTGAGATGATCCTGGCACTGCACTCCAGCTTGGGGCAGAGTGAGACCCTGACTCAAATACAAAACAACAAAAACTAAAGACCTGGGCAATGCAGGGGGAGGCAGCCTGATGTCCCTTCTGGGCTGGCGAGCAGGGGGAGATGCAGATCAGAGCTGAATGCCCAAGTTGTGTTGAGACCAGATGGATACCTTCCTCACACAGGGACACCCAAAATCAAAGCACTTTCCAGGTCAAAAGAAAGAAAGGGCCTCCATTTTGAGTACCCCAGTATGAGCACTTGCTGGAATCGGCTTCAGCTGGGATGTTCTCAGGCCAGAGAGGGATCAGGCTACCCAGTCCAAGCACATTTTAAATAAGGATCTATGACATTTTTTAAGAGCTTTTTAAGAGCTCAAGAAGTCAGATACCATACTAACCTCCCCCCCCAAAAAAACCATAGCACTGGGGCTCACACTTGTAATCCCAGCAATTCAGGAGGGCGAGGGCAGGAGAATTGCCTGAGCCAAGGGGCTGTGACAACTGATCAACTACAAGACCTCACATCTACAATAAATCCAGAATTAGCTGGCTTTGTAGGACAGTGACTCAGGAAACTGAGGGGAGAGGATCGCCTGGGCCCAACGTGTCGAGGCTGGGGTGGACATGTACTACACTCCAGCCTGCGCAAGAGACACGACTCCAAAGAAATTGTAAAATTACAAATCATCACCAGCCCTGTACTGTGTCCCTAGGTTGTAGCTGCTGTCCTTCCACAAGCTCTCCCAGATCCTGGCACCCCATCTAGCCTTCATTCCTGCCAAGGAAAGGGCCCACATGCACCCTAGTACCCACACGCTGTGTGAGGATCTCTTGTGCTCCAAAACAGGCTTCATTCCTGTGGACAGCTACAAAGCTCCCATGGGACACAGCTCCTGGGAGGACGGGCACCCCCGTGACACTCAAATGTTGCAGCACTTTTCACCAGAACAAGTCGGAAGAGTGCTTCCACAATTGAGTGCCACAGATGAGCAGACTCATCTGAAGGACTCAGTCCAGGAAACTTCAAGGACAACCTGACCAAGTTTATGCAGACCAGGAGCTGGACCTCTCTTCCCATGAGAGGGACCCTCTGACCCACAGGGAAGAACTTTTCCCAGAAGGTTCCCAATCGGCAACACTCAAAACGTGGCGGCACTTCCATCCTAGCCCAGAAAAGTGCCCCCACAGTTTGAGTGCCACAGGTTGAGACAGCAAGCTGTCAGGTGGAAGGGTTTTACCACAGCACTTTGAAATCAAGGGTAGAATGATCAGCCCCTGAAAAACACAAGATAATAAAAGTTAAACCAGAGAAATTTAACCAGAGAGAAAACCATGGCGGGGAATTTCACTGGGTGCGGTAATCCCAGGGCTTCAGGAAGCTGAGATGACAGGATTGCTTGAGCCCAGAATGCCAGATGGGCCAGACAATACCTTGTCTTTATATCAGAAACACACACACACACCACAAATTACCCAGAGATGATCAGTCATCTCAGATACTCAGTAGACTGACAAAGGAGGATCCCGGTGAAGGTTGCAGTAAGCTGTGATTATGACACCACTGCACTGCAGGCAAGACAAGAACCTAGAGGGGAAAAAAGAGCAAGTGTTAAAACCCAATTCCTGTTCCATACTCTTGTCAACTGAACCCACTGAGGATAGATCACCAGTCAGAACACAAGGTAGGAGAAAAGAGCTGGGGGGAGGGGGGAGGGGTAAGCAGTGTGTACCAACACCAGGGCTGCACTCACAGCACACCTCCTCCCAGGTAATGGAGCTCTGCCCTGCAGGCTCTCATGTAGCTTGAGGGCCCATTCAGAGTAGTCTGAGTACTAATTAAAGACACTCCACCCAGACCCACCCTACTCCCCCTAATCAGTGTGCCTTAATCTGACTGGCTGGAGTGGTATCATGATCAATGCCACTGCAGCCTCAACTTGCTGGGCTCAGACCATACTTCCCCATCCACCTTCCAAGTAGCTGGAACTACAGGGACGCATACCACATTTGGCTTAGTTTTAGATCTGTTATAGAGATGAGGTTCCACCAAGTTGCCCAGGCTGGTCTCAAACCCCTGGACTCAGGAAATCCTCACTTCCACCTACTAAATAGCTGGGATGACAGATGTGAGCCACCGCACTGGTTAGAATGTTTTTGGGGAGTGAGTAGGAGTCTCACTGTCACTCAGATGGAGGGCAGTGGCACGTTCCCGGCCACTGCAGCCTGGTTAGTCTAGTCTTGTCACTCTAGTCTGGGTGACAAAGTGAGTCTCCAACTCAAAAAAAAAAAATTAGCCGGACATGGTAGCATGCGCCTATACTTTCAGCAACTTGGAAGGCTGAGGTGGAATATCACCTAAGCCCAGCAGGTCAAGTCTGCGGCAGCTGGGAGCATGCCACTGCACTCCAGCCTGGGTGACTGAGTGAGATGCACTCAAAAAAAAGAAAGTCGGGCTCCCTGGCTCAGCCTGTAATCTCGCGTCTTGGGAGACTGAGGTGAGTGGATTGCCTGAGCCTGTGGGTTCCAGACTCGCCTGGGAAACTTGGTTGAGGCCTCATCTCTACAATAAATCAAAAAATTAGCTGGGCGTGGTAGTACGTGCCTGTAGTTCCACCTACTTGGAAGGCTGAGTTGGAAGGATCGCCAGAACCCAGCAGGTCGAGGCTGCAGTGGCTGGGAGCGGCCACTCCACTCCAGTCTGGACAACAGAGTGAGACTCCAACTCAAAAAAAAAGTTAAGAAAATGTCTAGGCGTTGAGAGCGCTTCATACTAGTCAGGAAGCCGTTTCCTTTCTTGCTTGGTTAAGTGAGGTCCAAAGCATGGGTGCCAAGGGACAGAATAGGACATGGGAGAGCTGCCTAAAATATAAAGTGGCTCATGCCCGTCACCCCACACTTTGGGACTTTGGGAGGCTCAGACAGAATTGCTGGAGACCAGCCCAGACCAACACAGGAAGACCCTTTGCCTCCAAGGCTTCACATTAGCTGGATGTGGTGGGTCCAGCTTACTCCCACTATGGAAGACAGACAGGAGGATTACCTGAGCCCTGGAGGTCAAAGTGGTGGTGGTGATCCAATCTGGGGCAGAGTTGAGACCCTAACTCAAAAAGTTAAAAGCCTGGGCAATGCAGGGGAGGCAGCATGACATCTCTTCTGGGCTGGCTGGCAGGGGGCGACACAGATCAGAACTGAATGTCCAAGCTGTGTTGAGGCCAGGTGGATGCCTTCCTCAAACAGGGACACCCAAAATCGAAGCACTCTCCAGGTCAAAAAAAAAGAAAGGGCCTCCATTTTGAGTAACCCAGTATGAGTCACTTGCCGGTTTTGGCTTCAGCTAGGATGTTCTGGAGGCAGACAGGGATCTGGCTACCCAGTCCAGGCTTTTTTTTTTTCCTTTGAGTTGGAGTCTCTCAGGGTGGAGAGCAGTGGCACACTCAAGGCCACTGAAGTCTCCACCTGCTGGGCTTGGGAGATCCTTCCACCTCAGCCTTCCAAGTAACTGGAACTACATGCACATGCTACCACAGCCGACTAATTTTTGATTTATTGTATAATCTTTTACTGTGGAGACAAGGTCTTTCCAAGTTGCCAGAGCTGGTCTTGTACACGTGGGCTCAAAACAAGCAGCAGCAACACGTGCTTTTACTAAGAGTCAGATACCACACCAAAAAAACAATCACAGCCTAGCACCAGGGCTGACGCCTGTAATCCTAAAAATTCATGAGAACTGTCTGAGTAGAGAGGCTCGAGACAATCCTGATCAACAGCAAGAACTGTCATCTACATTAAATTAAATCCAGAAATTAGCCGGCCATGGTGACCTATGCCTGTAGACACACTTCTCGGGAGGCTGAGGCAGGAGAATCGCATGTGGAGGCTGGGGTGGCCGTAAATGTGTCACTGCACTCCAGCCTAGGGAAGAGACCCGAACGCAAAAAATTGTAAAACTGCAAATAATCGCCAACCCTGGTCTGTGCTGAGTCCCGTGGTCGTAGCTGCTGTGAGAACCCAGTTCATCCTTCTACAAGCTCTCCTGTATCCCGGCAACTTAACTGGCCTTCGATACTGGAGGGAAAGGGCCCACCTACACCCTGTACCCATAGTGCACATATGTGAGGATCTTTTGTGTTCCAAAATGGGCCCGGTCCCTGTGGGAATCCAAGGTCCAGGCAGCTCCGAAGGCAACATGGCACTTCCCGCCTGATCAGAAGCCAGGCCTCAAGGGGCACCGTTCCTCGGAGGATGGGCACTCCCCGTGACACTCAAATGTTGCAGCACTTTTCACCAGGACAGGCCAGAAGAGTGCTTCCACATTTGAGTGCCACAGGGGAGTCGCTTCACCCGAGGGCTTCAGTCTGGCAAATCTGGAGGACAGACAACCTGAGCCAATCCCCTACAGCAGGTCAGGAGGTCAGGACAGCAGGTCTGGAGGCCAAGCGTCTCTTCCTCTGGTGAGGGATCCCCAGGCAGGCAGGAATAGAATTTCTCGCAGAAGGTTTTCAATCGCAATTGACTTAAGACTCGAGCTATCAAGTGGAAGGACTTACCCATCAGGCAAGGTGTCTTGAAATCAAGAGTTGAATGTCCAAGTCCTGAAAAACACAAGATGGACAGTTAGGTTAAATTGGAAAGTTTAACCATAGTGAAAAAATTTAGCATGTCTGACAATCATGCTGGGTGTGGAGTCTGCTGGTAAACCTCACACTTTGAAGACTGAGATGAGAGGATTGTTGAGCCCAGAACGCCAGACCGGCCAGACAATAACCTTGTATCTAAGCACTCAGGAGGCTGACGCAGAATTGTTGGTGTAGGCTGCAAGAAGCTGTGATTATGGTACCCCTGCACTCCAACCGGAGCAAGACCCTGAGGGGAAGAAAGGAGTAAGGTTTCTGAATCTCAGACATCCAAGGCGTAAGACCCCATTCCTGTTCCAGTCTTGTGAATTGAGCCCATTGAGGACAGGCTCACAAGGAAACAGAGTTGGGGGAGGGTAGGACTTAGGAAGACCACTGCTGGACTCACAACACACCCCCTCCCAGGTAATTAGACTCCACCTGCCAGGCTCTTAATATTGGCTGAGGACTATATTTTAAGATTTGAGATAGTCTCAGATCAAATTAAAGACTACTCCCTCGCACCACTACCCCCACCCAGACCCAACCTGCTCCCTCTGATCAGGGGATGCCTTAATCTGACACACGTTTAATTTTTGAGTTGGAGTCTCACGCTGTCGCCCAGGCTGGAGTGCAGTGGCACGCTCAGTGCCACTGCAGCCTCGACCTGATGGGCTCAAGCGATCCTTCCCCTCTCAGCCTTCCAAGTAGCTGGAACTACAGGAACCCACTGCCATACCCGGCTTATTTTGGGATCTATTATAGAAGTGAGGTCTTACCAAGTTTCCGAGGCTGCTCTTTAACCTCTGGACTCAGGAAATCCTCACCCCCGCCTACTAAATAGCTGGGATGACAGCCATCAGCTGCTGAACTTGTCACAGTGTATCTTGTAAAACATTGCTCCAAAATCGCTACCTAATAAATTTTTAGAAAGAAATGAAGAGGTTCAGTGGCTCAGCCTGTAATCCCAGCACTTCAGGAGGCTGAGGCTAGCCCAAGCAACATGATGACACCTCGTCTCTACAATAAATCAAAAAACAGCCGGACATGGTGGCAGGTACCCATAGCTCTGGATACTTGGAAGGCTGAGGCAGAAGGAATACCGGAGCCCAGCACGTCGAGGCTACGATGGCCGGGAGCATGTCCTACACTCCAGTCTGGGCGACAGAATGAAACTTCCACTTAAAAAAAAAAAAAAGTTGCCTTTTGTATGGCTAAGTATCACCAAATCAGATTTATTGTAAATAACTTTGAAAATACAGAGAAAGCTGGACATGGTGGCTCACACCTGAAATCCCAGCACTTTTGGAGGCAGTCTCCTCGGTCCAGCAGGTTGGAGGTTGTGGGATCCATGAGCATGACACTGCACTCCAGCCTGGGCAACAGAGTGAGACTCCGGCTCAAAAAAAAAGCCGGGCTCCGTGGCTCAGCCTGTAATCCCACGCCTTTGGGAGGCTGAGGTGAGTGGAGTACCTGAAGCCCGCGGGGTTGGAGACCTGCCTGGGCAACTGGGTGAGACCTCATCTCTACTATAAATCAAAAATTAGCCAGGCGTGGTCACACATGCCTGTAGTTCCAGCTACTTGGAAGGCTGAGGCTGATGGATCGCCAGAGCCCAGCAGGTCGAGGCTGCCATGGCCAGGAGTGGCCACTGCACTCCAGTCTGGGTGAGAGTGAGACTCCAACAACAAAAAAAAAAACCTCAAGTACTTGAACATGTATTTCTTTCTATCCCTTTCTTTCACTACAACCCCTGAACCTATTCACAAAAACGTTGACGTTGGGAAACATTTTTAAGTAATTTATTTCTCACAGTTTAAAGGCTGGGAAGCCCAGCATCAATGTGTTTGCAACTGGTGAGAGCCTTCTCATTGAGCCAAACCATGGCAGAAGGCAAAAGGCCAGGCCAGGAAGGGAGGGGAAGGGAAAGAGAGACAGAAGTGAGGGCAGAAGGAAGACAGAGAAAAAGGAGACAGAGAGGAAAGGGAGGGAGGGAGGGGGAGAGAAACAGACATCCAGAGAGAAAGAACAGAGAAAACAAGAGAAGGGGCCACAGGGAGGGAGAGAGAAAACACTTCTGTGCTCTTTCAAGGTCGATGGTTGCCAGTGAGGAGGCTCATGTGTGTAATTCCAGCCACTTTGGGAGGCGGAGGGGAGAGGATTGCCTGAGCCCAGGAGTTTCAGACAGATGTAGGGAACTTAGTGAGACTGCTGTGCAACAAGTCAATAAATTAGCTGGGCCTGGTGGCGCTTGCTTGTGGTTCTAGCTGCTTGGAAGGCTGGGGTGGAAAGATCACCTGAGTCCAGCAGATCTAGGCAGTGGTGGCCATGAGCATGCCACTGTACTCCAGCCTCAGTGACAGAGACTCCAACTCAAAAAGCCAAAAAAAAAAAGCCAGGCTCAGTGGCTCAGTCTGTAATCCTGCGCTTTGGGAGGCTAAGGTGAGTGGATTGCCTGAGCCCGCGGGTCTCTTAATCGCGGGTCTCTTAATCACCGGAGCCCAGCAGGT
>NW_007260304.1:627129-642253 GCF_000164805.1 Carlito syrichta
AGGCAATCCACTCATCTCAGCCTCCCAAAGGCGCAGGATTACAGGCTGAGCCACCGAGCCCGGCTGGCATGAGCTTTTACTATGCTGCCCTGGCTATTCAACTCCTGAGCCCATGAGATCCTCCTAACCTGACCTCTCAAAGTGTTGGGATTAGAGGCAGGACCCAAGGTGCCCAGTGAACCTGTTCATTCCCAGGGAAGTCGTCAAAGGGGAGAGATCTGAATCATGGTGTTTTTGGGGCCATCGATCTGGCTGCTGAGGCAGTATGGAATTGGACAGGAGACTTGGACAGTGTGTCTGTACCCCAGGTCACATACCTCAGGAGTGCTAGGTGCTACTAGGAACCTCCTGCTCATTATCATTCCTAGGGACTCTATGCTCAGCAGCAGAGAGACACGAGTTAGAGACACCTTTGCCAAACACCCTACTTGTTTTCTAACTTGAATCTCTCTTCATATCCTCCGTGCTCAATACTTTCCAGGTTCGCTGGGCACAGTGGTTCAAGCCCATAACCCCAGCACTTTAGGAGGTTGAGGCAAGAGTATTGCCTGAGCTCAGGGGTTTGAGACCACCATGGGCAACTTGGTGAGACCCTGTCTCTACAATGAATCAAAAAATAAGCCAGGCTTGGAAGCTACTTGGAAGACTGATCCAGAAGGATGACCTGAGCCCAGTAGGTCAAAGCTGCAGTGGCCACGAGGGTGCCACTGCACTCCAACCTGGGTGACACAGTGAGACTCCTGCTCAAAAAAAAAAAGGAAGGAAAGACTGGTCACACAGTGGCTCATTCCAATAATTCCAGCAATTTGATAGGCAGAGGTGAGAGGATTACTTGAGCCCTCAGATTCCAGACTAGCCTGGGCAACTTGGTGAGACCTCTCTACAACAAATAAAAAATTAGCCGTGTGGTGTTGTGCACCTGTAGTCACAGATTCTCAAGAAACTGAGGCACGGAAGGATCACCGGAGCCCAGCAGGTTGAGGCTGCGGTGGCCGGGAGCAGACACTACACTCCAGTCTGGGTGACAGAGTGAGACTCCAACTCAAAACAAAGAAGCTGAGGCAAAAGGATAGCCTGAGTCCAGCAAGTCGAGGCTGCAATGGATGGGAGTGTGCCACTGGCTTCCATCTTGGGCAACAGAATGAGACTTCAGTAAAAAAGCCTGCTTAGCCGGGCTTGGTGGCTCAGCCTGTAATCCCACACCTTTGGGAGGCTGAAGTGAGCGGATTGCCTGAGCCCGTGGGTTCGAGACCCGCCTGGGCAGCGAGACCTCATCTCTACAATAAATCAAAAAATCAGCCAGGCATAGTCGCGCACGCCTATAGTTCTGGCTACTCCGAAGGCTGAGGCGGAAAGACTGCCGAAGCCCAGCAGGTCGAGGCTGCGGTGACCGGAAGCGGCCACTGCACTCTAGCCTGAGTGACAGTGAGACTCCAACTCAAAAAAAAAAACAAAAAAACAAGCCTGCCTAAGATTGACTCACCCAATGCCAATACTAAGCTGCAGTGACATTCCCCACCCTCGTATCCTCAGGCTCTCTGGAATGAATCTCACTTCCAGACTGAGTCTTTTTCTGGAGGGGACCCTGGGAGGCTGGATTTTTACAACGTTGGTGCAGAGACAAGCCAGGGCGGGGCATGGCAGCCTCGGAGGGAGGGTTGAAGTCCCTACAGGGGATGAAGAAGCCCAGGTGCTGTCCAGTAGAGATGCTCAAAGGGAGGGACATCGGACCCCAGGTCGCACCTGGCTGCATCAGCAACATCTCACCACTGCCATCTGGTGGCAGAGGTGAGAAATGCCTCTCAGGCTCCTGCAAACCTTGGTCAGCTTCCTAGGAAGACAACTGCGCCCAAATGGAGTAAACCTGGTCTCAGAGAGGTAGATGCTCAAGCCTTTGTGGGAACTGAGCATCTGAGTGGAGGCCGGTTCACAAGTCAACCCTTGGAACACTTGCTATTCCTCTTGACTGGACCCCTGCGCCAAGGCCAAACACCCACAGGGCCATCTGTGAGCTGGCCATGAACTCCCACGAGAGTTAGGATGAAAATACGGAGCAGGCGATGGCTCATGCCTATAATCCCAGCACTTTGGAAGGCCAATGTGAGAGAATTGCCAGAGTCCGCGGGCCACATCAAAAAATTAGCCTGGGCTCGGTGGTGGGTGCCTGAGTGAAAACTTGGAAAGCTGAGGCAGAAGGATGGCCTGATCCCAGCAGGTCAAGGCTGCAGTGGCCATGAGCATGCCACTGCACTCCAACCTGGTCGACAGTGAGCTCGACTCAAAAGAAAAAGCAAAAACCGAGCAATGAGTGAAATACTCTATAGAAATCCTTGTTTCACTAGGGATTTGAACTAAGAAACTTGAAACTATTGTAGTGATTGAGACACAAATTTAGCAATGACATTTCAAAAGTCCCACATTAAAGCCATAAACTGGAGACCAGAACCAAGTAGAGGACACTGAACAGATACTGACTTACCTGAAAATCAATAAATGTCTATAGCCAGTCACAAAAGATCAGCTCTGTAATCTCGCCCCTTTGGGAGGTCAGACGGGGAGAATCGTTTGAGGCCAGGAGCTTCAGACAAGCCTGGGCAATGTTGATGACACATGTCTACAGAAAAATAAGTTAGCCTGGTGTGGTGGTACCCACCTCTTTTCCCAGCTCCTTGGGAGGCTGAGGCAGAAGGTTCCCCTGAGCCCAGAAGTTCGAGGATGCCTTGAGCCACCAATTGTGCCAAAGCATTCCAGCCTGGATGACAGAAATCCTGTCTCTGATAAACAATGTTACGTCACCCAATGTTAACAAATGTTAACGAAATTCTTACGTGGGGTATGCTGGCTCATGCCTGTCATCCCAGCATTTTGGGAGGCTGAGGTGAGAGGATTGCCTGAGCCCACAGGTTCACAAATGTTAACGAAATTCTTACGTGGGGTATGCTGGCTCATGCCTGTCATCCCAGCATTTTGGGAGGCTGAGGTGAGAGGATTGCCTGAGCCCACAGGTTCAAGATCGGACTGGGCAACTTGTAAAGAACACATCTGTATAATAAAGTAAAATTAGCTGGGTGAGGCGATCCTGGCTTGTAGTTCCAGCTAACCTAGAAAGCTGGTGGAAAGAGCACCTGAGCTCAGCAGGTGGAGGCTGCTGTGGTGAGCATGCCAGCCTAGTCCAGACTGAAAACTCCAATGACCAAGGTCCCCAGGTCCTTATTCACCTGTATCCACCGCAGCTTTGGGGAGTTTTCTCAAGACAACAGGTCTCCCCCAACACCCAGGGCCCTATGGAGCTAAATGAAGAAAAACCTTATCTAAACGGTAGGCTGCTTCTAAATGTGACAAAAGCCCAAACTAATGGGTACATGGGGGCACAGGTGTTACGTGGGCCCTGACAGCGGACCCCGACAGCGGACCCCAGGCTCAGACAGGTCTATGGGGGGGAAACGCTTGGTGGGCACATTGGCATCTTTCTTACCAATGACACTTGCCCAGAGGGATGGAGTGAACCCCAAATACTCAAGGCCTGTATGTGGGACAGAAAGGGAACCACAGGTGCAGAGGGTGTGGAGGCCCATGATGGTAAAGAGCAAGGGGGGCTGTTGAGCCAAGGACATCCATGTTGAAAAACAAGCCGGGCTCCGTGGCTCAGCCTGTAATCCCACGCCTTTGGGAGACTGGAGTGGTTTGCCTCAGTTCGTGGGTTTGAGACCCACCTGGGCAACTTGGGGAGACCTCATCTCTCCAATAAACCAAAAATTAGCCAGGCGTGGTAGCACATGCCTGTAGTTCCAGCTACTTGGAAGGCCGAGGCGGAAGGATCACCGGAGCCAGCAGGTCGAGGCTGTGGTGGTCAGGAGTGGCCACTGCACCCTAGTCTGGGGAACTGAGTGAGACTCCAACTCAAAAAAAAAAAAAAGCCACCAAAAGATTGCCACAGTAAAAAGCAATTTATTAAGGGTAGTTAACAGATGGAAAGAAAATGTCAAACCCCAAATACCGGTTAGCAGTGGTTGAAAATGCCTAGAAGTCCAGGAGCGCTTCATATTAGTCAGGATGCAGCTTCCTTTCTTGCTTGGCTAGTGAGGTCCAAGTGTGTCAAGGGCCAGATCAGAGCATGAGAAAAAGTTGCTTAAAGAGGATCATACCTGTCATCCCAGCACCTTGAGAGGCTGAGGCAGGGTTGCCGGACCAAAGCTTGTGAACAGCCTGGGAAAGCCTGTGTCTCCAAGGCTTAACACCAGCTGGGTGAGGTGGGCATGCCTGTAGTCCCAAACATGGGAGGCAGAAATGGGAGGACCGCCTAAACCAGGAAGTGGAAGTAGTGGCAAGGTGACCCTGGCACTGCACTCCAACCTGGGGTAGAGACACTGACTCAGGCTTGACTCAGGCTGGGGCAATGCAGGGAAGGCAGTCTGACACACATTCTGGGATGGCCAGGAGATTCGGATGCAGAAGAGTTGAATGCCCAACTGTGTTGAATACAGGTGGTTGCCTTTCTCACACAGGAAAACCCAAAATCGAAGCACTTTCTAGGTCAAAAAAGAAAGGGCCTCAATTTTGAGTACACCAGTATGAGCCGTTCTCTGGAGCTGGCTTCAGCTGGGATGTTCTCTGGTCTGAGAGGGATCGGGCTACATCTTAAAACAGCAGAAACTCGTGCATTTCCTAGGAGCCTAAGAGAAGAGTCAAGAAAACCATAGGCAGGCACCGGGCCTCACGCCTGTAATCCCATGATTCCAGGAGGCCAGGGTGGGAAGGTTGCCTGAGCCAAGCTGCTTGAGACAACTCTGATCAACTGCCAAGGCCTCACATCTATAATCTAGAAACTAGCTGGTCATGATGACCTGTGCCTGTAGACACCCTATTCGGAGACTCAGGCAAGAGAACCACTTTGACCCAACATGTCAAGCTTGGAGTGGCCGGGAATGTTGCCACCACACACCAGCATGAGACCCACACTCAAATTGTAAATTACAAACCGGGCTCAGTGGCTCAGCCTGTAATCCGCACCTTTGAGAGGTAGAGGTGAGTGGATTGCCCGAGCCCGCGGGTTCGTCTACAATAAGTCAAATAAATCAATAAAATACAATGAAAAAAATCAAAATCCAAAAGATAGCCGAGCTTGGTGGCTCAGCCTATAATTCCATGCTTTTGGGAGGCTGAGGTAAGTGGATTTGCTTGAGCCCGTGGGTTTGAGACCCGCCTGGGCAACAAGACCTCATCTCTACAATAAATCAAAAAATCAGCCAGGCGTGGTAGCACATGCCTGTAGTTCCAGCTACTTGGAAGGCTGAGGCGGAAAGATCGCCGGAGCCCAGCAGGTCCAGACCTGCGGTGACCAGGAGCGGGCACTGCACTCCAGTCTGGGAGACAGAGTGAGACTACAACTCAAAAAAAAATAAATTGTAAATTACAATCACTAGGCCTTGTGTCAAACCTCATGGTCGTAGCTGCCGTTTGAATGCAACCTGTTCTTTCACGAGCTTCCCTGGATCCTGGCACCTTAACCAGCCTGTTCCTGCCCGGCGGAAGGGCCCACAAGCACCCCAGTATCTTGAGCTCAGACACAACTCAGCCCGGTGGAAGCCAAGACTCAGGACAGGTCCGAAGGCCACAGAGCTCGCTCCTTGTCAAAGACCTTCAGGAGACATGTCTCCTTGGAGGTCGAGCACCCCCGGTGGCACTCAAATGTTGCAGCACTTTTCACTGGGACATGTCAGAAGAGTGCTTCCACATTTGAGTGCCACAGAAGAGCAACTTCACCCAAGGAACTCAGTCTGGGAAAGTTCGATGACAACCTGATCCACAGGGGAAGAACTTTTCGCAGAACATTCTCAGTCGGCAACACTCAAAACATGGCGGCACTTCCATCCTAGCCTAGAAAAGTGCCCCCACAGTTTGAGTGCCACAGATTGAGACAGCAGCATGACTTCAACTCAAAAGCGGAAAGACTTACAAGGGCACCTGAAACCAAAGATCGAATGACAAGTCCCTGAAAAACACAAGGATGAGTCAGAGGCCAGACTCGGTGCCTCAGCCGGTAATCTCAGCGCTTTGAGAGGCCGAGGTTGAGTGGACTGCCTGAGCGCACGGGTGTGAGATATGCCAGGGCAACTTGGCAAGACCTCATCGCTACAATAAATCAAACAGCAGGGAGTGGTAGCACGCAACTGTAGTTACAGCTACTTGGAAGGTCGAGGCATAAGGATTGTACAGCCCAGCAGGTCAATGAGGTGGCGGGTGCCACTACAGTTCAGTCTGGGCTAAGGAGTGATTTCAGATCAAAAAAACCAAAGCCGGGCTCGGTGGCTCAGCCTGTAATCCCGCGACTTTGGGAGGCTGAGGTGAGTGGAGTACCCGAACCCGCGGGTTCAAGACCCGACTGGGCAGCGAGACCTCATCTCTACAATAAATTAAAAAAGCCAGCTGGGCGTGGTAGCGCATGGCTATAATCCTGGCTACTTGGAAGGCTGAGGCGGAAGCATCGCCATAGCCCAGCAGATCGAGGCTGTGGGTGGCCAGGAGCGGCCACTGCACTCCAGTCTGGGCAACAGAGTGAGACTCCAACTCAAAAAAAAACCCCATAAAAACAAGAAGCTGGAGAAATTAGGCCGGTAGAGAATGTTAAATGTAACTGGGAACTTTGCTGGGGAGTGTTGTGCTGTTTATTGCAGTGCTCTCTGGGAGACAAATGAGGACTGCTTGACCCCAGGATGCCACACCAGGCAGACGATAGTTTACACTTACACACACACACAAAAGCAGACATACAAATATAATTACCCAGGTATGGGACGCAGTTTTCGCAAGAACTCAGGAGGCTGACACCAGAGGATCCCGGTGGAGGCTGCAGGCAGGCACTCCAAACCTGAAGGGAAAGCAAGATTCTTGAAAACCAGATTACTGCCGTGCTCGGTGGCTCAGCCTGTAATCCCGCGCCTTCGGGAGGCTGAGTTGAGTAGATTGCCTGAGCCCGTGGGTCCGACCCCACCTGGGCGGCGAGACCTCATCTCTACAATAAATCAAAAAAATTAGCCGGGCATGGTAGCGCATGCCTGTAATTCCGGCTACTCGGAAGTCTGAGGCGGAAGGATCGCCGGAGCCCAGCAGGTCGAGGCTGCGGTGGCCGGGAGCGGCCAACTGCACTCCAGTCTGGATGTGAGACTCCAACTCAAAAAAAAAGGAAAACCAGATTAGCAAAACATCTGGAACTATTCCATTTCCATTGTCTTGCCAATCAAGCACAATACAGATAGAATTACAAGTTACAGCAACAAAAGCTAAGAGAGAAAGATGAGTAGACGGGCAGTACTTACCAAAAAAACAGCAGACGCGAAGCCACAGCCAATCTCCTGCCAAGTAATGGACCGCAGCTCTGCAGGGCTCTTATATAGGCTGAGGGCCCATTCAGGTTACAAGTGGATCGGATTAAAGACCACTCCCTCCCATCACTCACTCCACCCAGACCCACCCTGCTCTCTGTGATCAGGGCGTACCTGTCTGGCCCAGGCTGGAGGGCAGTGGCATGCTCAAGGCCACCGCAACCTCCACCCGTTGGGCTCAGGCGATCCATCTGCCTCAGTCTTCCAAGTAGCTGGAACTATGGACGCACGCCACCACGCCTGGCTAATTGCAGTTTTTAAAACATTGTTTCAAAAGGACTACCTAATAAAAAAATTTTTTTTAATAAATTAGGAGCTGGGTGCGGTGGCTCACGCCTGTAATCCCAGCACTGTGAGAGGATTGCCTGAGCACACAGGTTCCGGGTTCGGGACCAGCCTGGGCAATTTGGCCAGACCTCAACGCTACAATAAATCAAAAGTTAGCCAGGCGTAGTGGTGCCTGCCTGTGATTCCAGCTACTTGGAAGGCTAAGGGAGAGGGATCGCCTGAACCCTGCAGGCCAGGCGCAGGGGCTCAAGCCTATAATCCCAGCACTTTGGGAGACCGAGGCAACAGGATTGCCTAAGCCTGCAGGCTCAAGACCAGCCTGGGCAACTTGGTGAGACCTCATCTTTACAATAAATCACGAAAAATTAGCCAGGCGTGGTGGCACATGGCTGTAGTTCCAGCTACTTGGAAGGCTGAGGTGGAAGGATCGCCGGAGCCCAGCAGGTCGAGGCTGTGGTGGCCTTGAGCATGCCAATCCACTCTACCCTGGGTGACAAGAGTGAGACTCCAACTCAAAAAAGAAAAAAGAAAGAAATTTAAGAAAATTTACCTTCTGTATTGCTAGTATCAACAAATCAAATTCATTGTAAATAACTTAGAAAATACAGACAAAAACCCAGAAGGAAATAATTCTACCCCCTGGTCTCAAACCCCCGTGTTCATTCATTCACTGATGAATACTTTAACATAACATATTGACAATTAGACGTGATGGTGCGTGCCTATAATGCCAGCACTTTGCGTGGCTGAGGTGAGAGGATTGCCTGAGCTCAGGAGTTCCAAATCAAGCTAATAAATCAAAAACTTAGCCGGGTGTGGTTGCACGTGCCTGTAATTCCAGCCACTTGGAAGGCTGAGGCGGAAGGATCACCGGAGCCCAGCAGGTCGAGGCTGCAGTGGCCGGGAGCGGCCGCTGCACTCCAGTCTGGGTGACAGAGTGAGACTCCAACTCAAAAAAATATATATATAGATATAGATATAGCTATAGATATATAAAGATCCCTGCCCCGGTCAATTAAGTGGCAAAAATAAATGAAAAATTTTAAAAGTACAGTAAAAGACCCTATTTGATAGTTTTTCAAAGTTTCTTGACATTTGTGGTGAGGCCAGTGTAAGTTAACTCCTTTATTCCTCAAAGTGCCATGCCTGGTCTAGCCTTTCATTCACTATTTTGGTAATTTAACGTGCAGATGTAAGCTAAAGCCTCAAATTAATATCTTTATTAACTCTGAATGAACTTTAATTCTCAAGCCAAACATCTTCATTCTTGGTGGAGCTCTTTTTTTATTTTTTGAATCAGCAGAAAAAGAACCAGAAATCTTAAGAGATTCAGGAAATGAGATGCGAATTCCCTGTGGCCATGGAGGAGGATGGGAACAGACACGGAAACTTGGCCTCATCAGATACTCTGAAAGGTCATCATTTGCAAACTGCCAGACCTTGTTATCATTATAATGGACCCAAATGACCCCTTCCCCCAACCCACGCCTTTAGCATTCCTGGGCTGGTCTCTCCTATCCCAATAAGAATAGCTCCTTTTGTGAGGATCACCACCGTTTTTGAAATCCTTTTATGTATAATATTCATTCCTGTAATCCAAACTTCTTGGTCGTTGTGTTTCTACAGCTTTGGGGGTGGGCGGGTGATAATCCTATGTATGGCGTTATAAGGAAATTGCTGTTTTATCCAGGTTTTCTGCCCTGGGATGAAGTTAAGCAGAAAAAGTGGGAAGAAAGACTCGTTTCAGGCAAAGGTAAATGTTTTTTGTTTTGTTTTGTTTTGTTTGAGTTGGAGTCTCACTCTGTCGCCCAGACTGGAGTGCAATGGCCGCTTGCAGGCACCGCAGCCTCGACCTGCTGGGCTCTGGGGATCCTTCCGCCTCAGCCTTCCAAGTAGCTGGAACTACCATGCCCGGCTAATTTTTGATTTATTGTAGAGATGAGGTCTCACCAAGTTGCCTCAAACCCGCGGGCTCAGGCAATCCACTCACCTCAGCCTCCCAAAGACGCGGGATTACAGGCTAAGTCACCGAGCCTGGCAAAGGTAAATGTTTCTAAGGATGAATGGGTGCCAACTTTGTGTGTGTGTACCGAACACCTCCTAGATTTAAACACACCATTTAAGCCGGGCTCGGTGGCTCAGCCTGTAATCCCGCGCCTTTGGGAGGCTGAGGTGAGTGGATTGCCTGAGCCCGCGGGTTCGAGACCCGACTGGGCAGCGAGACCTCATCTCTACAATAAATCAAAAAATCAGCCGGGTGTGGTAGTGCACGCCTGTAATTCCGGCTACTCCGGCTACTCGGAAGGCTGAGGAGGAAGGATCGCCGGAGCCCAGCAGGTCGAGGCTGCGGTGGCTAGGAGCGGCCACCGCACTCCAGTCTGGGCAACAGAGTGAGACTCCAACTCAAAAACAAAAAACAAAAAAACACACACCATTTAACATATGAAGCACTGAAGAGGCGCTGGCCTCCATTCTAGGTGCTAGCGAAAAAAACTGTGAGACCATCCAAGACACTCAAAAGCAGACCTTGAACAATTATCATCATACTATCAGAAAGGGATTGGCAGTAGTGGGAAACTGCCAGGGGAGGGGGGACACACCTCATCAATAAGAGTACCTGCATAATGAACATTTGTATACATAACCCTAAATTGCAACCCACATCTTTAAAGTAAAAAACAAAAAAAGGAGGCCCGAGCTCGATGGCTCAGCCTGTAATCCCATGTTTTGGGAGGCTGAGGTGAGTGAATTGCCTGAGCCTACGGGTTTGAGACCCGCCTGGGCAACTTGGCGAGACCTCATCTCTACAATAAATCAAAAATTAGCCGTGCGTGGTAGCGCGCTCCTGTAGTTCCAGCTACTTGGAAGGCTGAGGCGGGAGGATCGCCAGAGCCCAGCAAGTCGAGGCTGCAGTGACCGGGAGCGACCACTGCACTCTAGTCTGGGCAGCAGAGTGAGACTCCAACTCAAAAAAATAAAATAAAACAAAATAAAAAATAAATAAAGGAAATTAAAAACATACACACACACAAAAGACTAGCCAAGAGACATGTGCAGTGGCTCATGCCTGTAAACCCAGCACTTTGGGAGGCTGAGGTGAGAGGACTGCCTGAGCCCACAGGTTTGGGATCAGCCTGGGCAATTGGGCAAAACCTCGTCTCTATAGTAAATCAAAAGAATTAGCCAGGCATGATGGCACTTGCATGTAATTCCGGCTACTTGGAAGGCTGAGGCAGAAAGATCTCCTGAGTCTAGCAGTTTGAGGCTACGGTGGCAGTGAGTATCACTGCATTCTAGCCTGGGTCACAGAGTGACTCTCACTCAAAAGAAGAAACAAAACAAAACAGACTAGCCAGGGCCCGGTGCTATGGCTCATGTCCATAATCTCTGCCTTAGGAGGCCAAGACAGCAGGATTACTTGAGCCCAGGAATTCCAGACCTGCTCATGTCCATAATCTCTGTGCCTTGGGAGGCCAAGGTAGGAGGATTACTTGAGCCCAGGAATTCCAGACTTGCTGGTAACAGTAGTAGGTCTGAAATTTTATTTTATTTTATTTTTTTGAGTTGGAGTCTCACTCTGTCACCCAGACTGGAGTGCAGTGGCCGCTCCCGGCCACCGCAGCCTCGACCTGCTGGGCTCCGGCGATCCTTCCGCTTCAGCCTACCGAGTAGCCGGAATTACAGGCATGCGCTACCATGCCCGGCTGATTTTTTTTTTTTGATTTATTGTAGAGATGTGGTCTCACCAAGTTGCCCAGGTGGGTCTCGAACCCGCGGGCTCAGGCAGTAGGTCTAAATATTGATGAATTTGGTAACAGCTAATTTTTAAAATTTTCTATAGATGAGGTCTCGCTATGTCGTCCAGCTGATCTCGAACTCCTGGGCTCAACCAATTCTCCTGTCTCAACCTCCCAAAATGCTGGGATTACAGGCATGAACGTGGGCCTGGCCATATCCTGCTAAATATGTTTTTGTTGTTGTTGAGTTGGAGTCTCACTCCATTGCCCAGGCTGGAGTGCGGTGGCATACTCACGGTCACCGCAGCCTCGACCTGCTGGGCTCAGACCATCCTTCTGCCTCACCTTTCCAACTAGCTGGAAATACAGGCGCGCGCTATCATACCCAGCTTATTTTTTTATTTATTGTAGAGAAGGGGACTCGCCAAGTTGCCCAGGCTGATCTCCAACCTCTGAGGTCAGGCAATCCTCTCACCTCGGCCTCCCAAAGTGCTGGGATTACAGGCTTGAGCCACTGCACCCAGCTAAATATATTTAACTTAACCATTGAAAAATTATAAACCCTTCTGTGTTGAGACAATTACCAGGACGAAATTGGGGAGAAATATTTGGTGATGGGTAGTCCCAGTTTGCTCAGGACAATCCCAGTTTAAGACTGTAGTAGCCGGGCAAAGTGGCTCATGCCTGTATCCTGTTACAGCAACTGCAGCAACACAGGAATGAATGGACTCAGAACATTCTCCAACTCAAAAAAAAACTGATATTGGGGATGGATTGAACATGATGAATGAGAGAGGGAGGTGTCAAAGTTGAACTTACAAATGTCAAAAGTGTGGGAATAGTGTGTGAAGGTGTCATTCATTAATATTGAGATCAAGAAAGTAAAGGTAGCCGGTCTTGGTGGCTCAGCCTGTAATCCCGCGGCTTTGGGAGGCTGAGGTGAGTGGATTGCCTGAGCCCATGGGTTCGAGACCCGCCTGGGCAGGCAAGACCTCATCTCTACAATAAATAAATTTTTAAAAATTAGCTGGGCATGGTAGTGCGTGCCTGTAATTCTGGCTACTCAGAAGGCTGAGGCAAAGGATCGCCGGAGCCCAGCAGGTTGAGGCTGTGGTGGCCGGGAGCGGCCACTGCACTCCAGTCTGGGTGACAGAGTGAGACTCCAACTTAAAAAAAAAAAAAATACCATTGTGGGCAACAAAGTGAGCCACCTCACCCCATCTCTACAAAAAAAATTTTTTTTAATTTGCTGGGCATGGTGGCTCACACCTGTAGTCTCAGCTAATTGAGAAGCTGAGGCTGAAGGATTGCCTGAGTCCATGAGGTTGAGGAAGTGGTGAGCCATGACGGATGGTGCCATTGCGCTCCAACCTGGGTGACAGTGAGACCTGGACTCAAAAAAAGAAGGAAAGAAAGCAAAGAAAAACACACTTGGAGCATATGCCTTGATAAAAGACTCTTCCCTTTACCAAACTTCAGTCAGGGTTTCCTCAGGTCTCCTAAGGAGACCAGGACCCTGGCTGCCCTCTTATCTTTGACCTGCCCAGCCCAACCTTAGCAAAAAATCCTAAGAAGTTGTGTCCTTACACTTGATAAGGGAAGACTCCTGATATCTGATCAACTTCCTCATCCTCAGCCTTTGATGTACAAGGCCTTGGCCAGACTTTAGCAAGAGTTCAGAAAGCCTCTAGTCTTGGTGTCTTCTCTGTAATCTTTTCCCTTTTTCTTTTTTTTTTTTTGAGTTGGAGTCTCACTCTGTCACCCAGACTGGAGTGCAGTGGCTGCTCTTGGCCACTGTAGCCTCGACTTGCTGGGCTCCGGCGATCCTTCCACCTCAGCCTTCCAAGTAGCTGGAACTACAGGCGTGTACTACCACGCCCAGCTAAATTTTTATTTTACTGTAGAGATAAGGTCTCACCAAGTTGCCCAGGCAGGTCTCGAACCCGTGGGCTCAGGCAATCCATTCACCTCAGCCTCCCAAAGTGCTGGGATTACAGACTAAGCCACCGAGCCCGGACCTTTTTCATTTTTTTAGTTGGAATCTCATTATGTCACCCAGGCTGGAGTGCAGTGGCATGCTCCCGGCCATGGCAGCCTCACTCTGCTGGGCTCCAGCAATCCTTCCGCCTCAGCCTTCCAAGCAGCCGAAACTACTACATGGTAGTGCATGCTACCATACCTGGCTCATTTTTTATTTATTGTCGAGACAAGATCTCGCCAAATTACCTGAGTGAGTCTCGAACCTGTGGGCTCAGGCAATTCATTGGCCTCAGTCTCCCCAAGTGCTGGGATTACAGTCTGAGCCACCAAGCCGGCCCCACCTTTATTTTTCAAGCCAAGAATCTTGCTCTGTCACCCAGCCTGCAGTACAGTGGAACTGCAGTTTCAAACTTTTGGGCTCAAGGGATCCTCCTGTCTCAGTCTCCTGAGTAACTGACTGGGACTGAGTGCCACCACACCCAGGTAATTGTGTGTGTGTGTGTGTGTGTGTGTGTGTGTGTGAGAGTCTAGGTCTCACTCTGTTGCCCAGGCACCCAGATAATTGTGTGTGTGTGTGTGTGTGTGTGTGTGTGTGTGTGTGTGTGTGTGTGAGTCTAGGTCTCACTCTGTTGCCCAGGCTGAAGTGCAGTGGCACCATCACACTTTGCTGCAGCCTCCACCTCCAGGGTTCAGGTAATCCTTCCACCTGAGCCTCCCAAGTAGCTGCAGGCATGCTCCACCACGCCTGCTAATTTATTTTTTTCATTATTTTTTTTTGAGTTGGAGTCTCACTCTGTCACCCAGACAGGAGTGTGGAGTGCAGTGGCCGCTCCCGGCCACCGCAGCCTCGACCTGCTGGGCTCTGGTGATTCTTCTGCCTCAGCCTTCCGAGTAACCGGAATTAGGAGAGCGCGCTACCACACCCGGCTAATTTTTTGATTTATTGTAGAGGTGAGGTCTCGCTGCCCAGGCGGGTCTCGAACCCACAGGCTTAGGCAATCCACTCCCCTCAGCCTCCCAAAGGCACGGGATTACAAGCTTGAGTCACCACACTCGGTGGCATTCAAATTTCTTAATTAATAAATTAATTTTTGTAGAGACAAGTTCTCACAATGTTGCCCTGGCTGTTCTCAAACTCCTGAGCTCAAATGACCTTTCCAATTTGGCCTCCCAAAGTGCTGGCTTTACAAGCATGAGCCCTGAACCCGGTCAAGATGTCTTTAGTTTTTACCTAATGTCTGCCACCATATTGTAGAGATGACATCTCACCAAGTTGCCCAGGCTGGTCTTGAACCCTTGGTGTCAGATAGTCCTCTTGTCGCTGCCTCCCAAAGTGCTGGGATTACAGGCATGATCCACTGTGTCTGGCTAGACTTTCCTTTTTTTATTTTGAATTGGAGTCTCATTCTGTCACCCAAGGTGGAGTGCTGTGGCATCATTACCACTCATCTAAGCCTCAAACTCCTGGGCTCAGGCCATTCTTCCACCTCAACCTCCCGAGGAATTGGGACTACGGGCACATGCCACCATGCCCACCCTAATTTTTAAATTTGTTTGTAGACAAGAGATCTTGCTATATTGTCCAAGCTGATCTGGAATTCCTGGGTTCAAGAGATTCTCTCACCTCAGCTTCCCAAAGGGCTGAGATGACAAGGCATCAACCAACGCACCTGGCCTTGTTTTTTTTTTTTTTTTGAGTTGGAGTCTCACTCTGTTGTCCAGACTGGAGTGCAGTGG
>NW_007260304.1:642656-646103 GCF_000164805.1 Carlito syrichta
TCTCGAACCCACGAGCTCAGGCAATCCACTCACCTCAGCCTCCCAAAGGCACGGGATTACAGGCTGAGCCACTCAGCCCGGCTTCCTGGCCTTGTTTTTGATGATCCTGACCATTTTTTGTTGCTCTTATTGTTTTTGAGTTGGAGTCTCACTCTTGTTACCCAGGCTGGAGTGCAGTGCATGCTCATAGCCACCTCAGCCTCAACTGACTGGGCTTAGATGATCCTTCCACTTCAGCCTTCCAAGTCACTGGAACTACAGATGCACACCACCACGTCCGTCTAGTTTCTGTGATTTATTGTAGAGACAAGGTCTCACCATGTTGCCTAGGCTATTCTCAAACCCCCAGGTGCAGGCAATCCTCTGGCTCGGCCTCCTAAAGTGCTGGGATGACAGACTGAGCCACCTGACCATTTTGAGGAGCTCTGTTCAGGGACTTTGCAGAGTGTGCTTTGTTGTTGTTTGTTTTTTGTTTTTGAGTTGGCCTCTCACTCAGTCACCCAGATTGGAGTGCAGTGGCCGCTCCCGGCCACTGCAGCCTCGACCTGCTGGGCTCCAGCGATCCTTCCGCCTCAGCCTTCCAACTAGCTGGAACTACAGGCGGCTAATTTTTAAATTTATTGTAGAGATGAGGTCTCGCCAAGTTGCCCAGGCGGGTCTCGAACCCTCAGGCTCAGGCAATCCACTTATCTCAGCCTCCCAAAGGCGCAGGATTACAGGCTGAGCCAGTCCGGCTCAGAGTGTGCTTTGATTGGAATTTGTTCGAGATTTTTCTCTTGACTAGACTGAGTTGGGAGGGGGGTCAAAACAACATTTCAAGGGTGGACTGACACACTTGGCTCTCTGACCAAACTTCAGTCCCCTGAGCCCACTAGACTAGACTTTGACCTTGACCCTGCCCTCCATCTTGTCTTTGGCCTGCCCAGCCCAGTCTTAGCAGATAATCCACTCCCTGAGGGTGATCTCTGACCATCCTTGATAGTTGATCAACTTCTTATCCTCTACCTTTGATATGTAAATCCCTGGGGAGCCATTAGCAAGAATCCTGTTAGGCCAGCCTGGCAAAATTCCACCAAGGTGTACATCTCCATCTATTGTGCAGTCCTAGCAAGAGTTGGAATAGTTTTTTATTTTATTTATGTATTTGTTTGTCTATTTATTTATTTAGAGTTGGAGTTTCTGTCGCACAGCCTCAACCTGCTGGACTCAGGTGATCCATCCAACTCAGTCTTCCAAGTAGCTGGAAATACAGGCACACACCACCAGCCTGGCTAATTTTTTGACTTATTCTAGAGACAAGGTCTCGCCAAGTTGCCCAGGCTAGTTTCGAACCCCTGAGCTCAGGCAATCTTCTCGTCTCCGCCTCCCAAACTACTGGGATTATAGGCATGAGCCACTGCGCCCAGGCAGTTTTTAATTTTTTCACTTCAGGGTCCCACTCTGTGTTACTGGAGTATGGTAACACAATCATGGCTCACTGTAGCCTCAAACTCTTGGGTTCAGGCGATCCTCCCATCTCAACCTCCTTAGTAGTTGAGACTATAGGCGCATGCCCTGCCTGGCTAATTTGAAATACTTTTTGTGGAGATGATGACTGTCTGCCTGGTTGTCCAGGCTAGTCTTGATTTCCTGGGCACATATAATCCTCCCACCTGGGCCTCCCAAGTGCTGGGATTACAGGCATGATTGGCCTTAAAAAATAAAGCTCTAAACCGGGCTCGGTGGCTCAGCCTGTAATTCCGCACTTTGGGAGGCTGAGGTGAGTGGATTGGATTGCTTAAGCCCGCGGGTTCGAGCAATAATCCACTCCCTGGGCTCCCAAACTCGCCTGGGCAAATGGCGAGACCTCATCTCTACAATAAATCAAAAACTAGCCAGGCGTGGTGGCGCACACCTGTAGTTCCAGCTACTTGAAAGGTTGAGTGGAAGGATCACCAGAGCCCAGGTCGAGACTGTGGTAGCCAAGAGTGGCCACTGCACTCCAGTCTGGGAGACAGAATGAGACTTTAACTCAAAAATAAAATAAAATAAGCCGGGCTCGGTGGCTCAGCCTGTAATCCCGTGCCTTGGGAGGCTGAGGTGAGTGGGTTGCCTGAGCCCGCGGGTTCGAGACCTGCATGGGCAAGTTGGTGAGACCGCATCTCTACAATAAATCAAAAAATTACCTAGGCATAGTGTCGCAAGCCTGTAGTTCCAGCTACTTGGAAGGTTGAGGCAGAAGGATCGCCGGAGCCCAGCAGGTCGAGGCTGCAGTGGCCGGGAGCGGCCACTGCTGTCCAGTTTGGGTGACAGAGTGAGACGCTAACAACAACAAAAAAAATTCAGTCGGGCATGATGGCTCATGCTTGTGGTTCCAGCTACTTGGAAGGCTGAGGCAGAAGGGTCGCCTGAACCCAGCAGGTAGAGGCTGCGGTGGCTGTAAGCATGCCACTGCACTCCAGCCTGGGCAACAGAGTTAGATTCCGACTCAAAACAAAAAACAAAACAGGAAACAGCCAGGCTTGGTGGCTCAGCCTGTAATCCCAACACTTTGGGAGGCCGAGACAAGTGGATTGCCTGAGCCCACGGTTTGAGACCTGCCCGGGCAACTTGGCGAGATCTTGTCTCTACAATAAAAATAAAAAATTAGCTGGGCACAATAATGTGTGGCTTTTTTTTTTTTCCTGAGTTGGAGTCTCACTCTGTCACCCAGACTGGAGTGCAGTGGCCGCTTCCGGCCATGGCAACCTCGACCTGCTGGGCTCTGGCGATCCTTCCGCCTCAGCCTTCCAAGTAGCCGGAATTACAGGCATGGGCTACCACGCCAGGCTGATTTTTTGATTTACTGTATAGATGAGGTCTCGCTGCCCAGGCGGGTCTCGAACCCGCGGGCTCAGGCAATTTACTCACCTCAGCCTCCCAAAGGCGCGGGATTACAGGCTGAGCCATGTAGCCCGGCTGCGTGTGCTTTTAGTTCTGGCTACTTGGAAGGCTGAGGTGGAAGAATCGCTGGAGCCCAGCAGGTCGACGCTGCACTGCACTGCACTCCAGCCTGGGTGACAGTGAGATTCCAACTCAAAAAAAAAGACAAAACAAAACAGGATAGAACTGGAAATAGACAAGGAACAGGGCAGTGGGTAGAGAGGGGCATTCAGAAGGGGTGACTGCCTGAATTTGGGATGTAATAAAAGGAATTCCGAAGACAGTGTTGGTAGGAGACTTTTTTTTTTTTTTGAGTTGAAGTCACTCTGTCACCCAGACTGGAGTGCAGTGGCCACTCCCAGCCACCGCAGTGTGGACCTGCTGGGCTCCGGCGATCCTTCCGCCTCAACCTTCCAGTAGCTGGAACTACAGGTGCGCGCTACCACACGCGACTGATGTTTTGATTTATTGTAGAGATGAGGTCTTGCCAAGTTGCCCAGGTGGGTCTCGAACCCGCGGGTTCAGGCAATCCACTCACCTCAGCCT
>NW_007260304.1:646395-647343 GCF_000164805.1 Carlito syrichta
TATTCTTTTTTTTTTTTTGGTGCCGGTGTGATGTGTCTGTCACCCAGGCAGGAATGCAATAGCTGATCCCAGATTACAGCAGTCTGGACCTCCTGGGCTTTGGCAAGTTTTCTGCCTTAGCCTCCAGAGTAGGCGCACACTACCACATCCAGCTAGTTTTTTGAATTATTGTAGAGACGTCTCACCAAGTTACCTAGGCTGGTCTGAAACCCCTGAGTTTAGGCAATCCTCTCACCTCCGTCTCCAAAGTGCTAGGATTACAAACTAGAGCCATCGCTCCCGGCACTATTATTATTATTATTCATTTTAGGACAGGCACAGTGGCTTATGCCTGTTAGCCACTTTGGGAGGCCAGGGCAGGAGGATGGCAAGACCTCGTCTCTATAAAATATCAAAAAATTAGCCGGGCATGGTGATAGTCCCAGCTACTGGAAAGTCTGAGGGGCAAAGATCACCTGAACCCAAGAGGTGAAATCTGTGGGTAGCTATGATGGCGCCACTTGGCATTTCATCCTGAGCCACAGAGGAAAAAAAGAGCAGCTTTCCAGAGTCTTTCTGGTCAAGTTCTTTATCTTGCTAATAGAGCTGTGTTTCACCATTCTCCTACATCTGCCCTACCCCCACTATGCCTGGATAGCTTCCCATCCTTCCTTTGGTCCTCTTGACAGATATGAGTTCTGTGGGGACATCCTTGGACTCCCAGGGTTGGTATAAAATTATTATTATTATTATTATTATTATCTTTGAGTTGGAGTCAGACTGGAGTGCAGTGACACGCTCCCGGCCACTGAAGCCTTGACCTGCTGGGCTCCGGCGATCCTTTCGCCTCAGCCTTCCAAGTAGTTGGAACTTCCGCGCGCTACCAGGCACGGCTAGTTTTTTTGTTTGTTTGTTTGTTTGTTTTTTTGAGTCGGAGTCTCACTCTGTCGCCCAGACTGGAGTGCAGTG
>NW_007260304.1:647800-649611 GCF_000164805.1 Carlito syrichta
TGCCCGGCTGATTTTTGATTTATTGTAGAGATGAGGGCTCACCAAGTTGCCCAGGTGGGTATCGAACCCGCAGGCTCAGGCAATCTATTCACCTCAGCCTCCCAAAGGTACAGGCTGAGCCACCAAGCCGGCTTCATTTTTTTATTTATTGCAGAAAGGTCTTACCAAGTTACAGGCTGGTCTCGCACCCCTGGGCTCAGGGAATCCTTTCACCTCGTCCTCCCAAAATGCTGGGATGACAGGCATAAGCCACCGCGCCTGGCAATTTTTAATTTTTTTTTTGGTACAGGCGAAATCTTACTATTACCAAGGCTGGGCTCGAACCGCCTGGGCTCAGGAAATCCTCCGCCTCGGCCTCCCAACGTGCTGGGATTACAGGTGTGAGCCAGGGCCTTGGCCCTACTTCATAAAATGAGAAAATGTAGCACAGACATGGCTCTCAAGGGGGCCCATCGTCGCTGGGAACCGGGAGAGTCGGGTTTTGAACCAAGGATTCTGGTCCTGCATGCTTGCTCCTCGCCACACGACAGAGCAGCACGACCCCGGCCCCTACTGGCCGGAAGAGGGAGTGCTTGCCTGGGCGGAGGCTCGGCTGTGCGAGATGGCCTCGCTGTGCACAGTCCCGAGGACGGGAATGGACACGCACATCTCTAGGTCGCACAGTGATCAGTTTGGGAAGCTGGTCCTTAGGTGTCCATCGCGAACTCAGGGCCAATTCGGTTTTCTGATCTGCATTTAGACTACATTTTGCATCTGCACCTGCTGCTGTCGGGCTCTTGTCTCCCCAACCATCCCAAGGCTGTTTACAGTCAGGCGTTCCAACAGCCACCATGTCTGGCTTGGGGAGTGCACTTTTTTTTTGAGTCGGAGTCTCACTCCAGGCTGGAGTGCAGTGGTGCTCATGGTCACTGCGGCCTCGACCTGCTGGGCTCAGACAATCCTTTCACCTCAGCCTTCCAAGTAGCTGAAACTACAGGCATGCGCCACCACACCCTGCTAAATTTTTTTGACTTATTGTAACAGATCAGGTCTCGCTGTTTTGTTCAGGCTGGTCTGGAACCCACAGGCTCAAGCAAGCTTGTCACCTCGGCCTCCCAAAAGGATGGGATTATAGGCGTGAGCCACTACAGCAATCGCAGTCGGGCCTCAGCTTTTATATGTTTTACATGGGCTTTGGGGGAAGGAGCTTTCCATGGTGGGAAGTTTTGTAGTTTTAGTAACACTAGCACAAACTTGTGGTTTTGGCTGCAGACGCTAAACACAGCATGGTAGGCTGCATCTGAGGCAGTCACACAGGAAGGGGCTTGGGTTTCAGCTACAGGCACTGAGCACTGTGTTTGCGTTAACAAATTAGAAGATTTTAACCGTGATACATGTTCTGAAGCGTTTTTCTTTTCTTTTTTTTTTTTTTTTGAGTTGGAGTCTCACTCTGTCACCCAGACTGGAATGCAGTGGCTGCTCCCAGCCACTGCAGCCTCGACCTGCTGGGCTCCGGGGATCCTTAGGTCTCAGCCTTCCAAGTAGCTGGAACTATAGGCGCATGCTACCACGTCCGGCTAATTTTTTGTATTTGTTTTTTTGTTCATTTGTTTGTGTGTTTTTTTGAGTTGAAGTTTCACTCTGTCGCCCAGACTGGAGTGCAGTGGCCGCTCCCGGCCACCGCAGCCTCGACCCTCTGAGCTGCGGCGATCTTTCCACCTCAGTTTTCCGAGTAGCCAGAATTACAGGCGTGCACTACCAAGCCCGGCTGATTGTTTTTTGATTTATTGTAGAGATGAGGTCTCGCCAAGTTGCCCAGGCAGGTCTCGAAC
>NW_007260304.1:650945-651864 GCF_000164805.1 Carlito syrichta
CTGGGCTCTGGCGATCCTTCTGCCTCAGCCTTCCAAGTAGCTGGAACTACAGGTGCGCGCAACCATGCCCAGCTGATTTTTGACTTATTGTAGAGATGAGGTCTTACCAAGTTGCCCAGTCAGGTCTCGAACCCAGGGGCTCAGGCAATCCACTCACCTCAGCGCCCAAAAGCGCTGGGATTACAGGCTGAGCCACTGAGCCCGGCCTGGAGGTGCTTTTTGTACAGTTCCATGAAACCCCCCTCAGCTTGAAATCACAGGCTAAGTTGCAGTCCCCAAAGAGAGCTTGAGGTTACCACTGGCCCTCCCCCCATGTCTTGAGCATTTGAAGGTGTGCATGGTCCACGGGAAATCACAGGACACAGGAAAGATTTCCACAATGGTCTACTCTCAGTCACAGACACAATCAGGTAGGAAAAAACTGAATGAGATTAGCCACCACCTGGAGATGACGGACATCTCTGGACACTGCCTGGTATTCTCTCAAGGTACAGGCTACAGGATGGATTATGTGACAACCCACTCCAAACTTTACACTGAAAGGGACTTTGAAGTAAATTATGTTCCTTGATCCTAGAATAAAATTAGAAATTGAAAGGACGTACCTATAGAAACCTAGAATAAATTTAGTTTAGCCTCGTCCCTTTGCCTCAGCATAACCATTTTTGCTTAAGACTTTACCCCTAGCCGGGCTCGGTGGCTCAGCCTGTAATCCGTGCTTTGGAAGGCTGAGGTGAGTGGATTTCCTGAGCCCATGAGTTCGAGACCCGCCTGGGCAACTTGGCGAGACGTCATCTCTACAATAAATCAAAAAATTAACTAGGTGTGGTAGCGCGTGCCTGTAGTTCCAGCTACTTGAAAGGCTGAGGCGGAAGGATGGCCGGAGCCCAGCAGGTCAAGGCTGCAGTGGCCGGGAGCG
>NW_007260305.1:0-9990 GCF_000164805.1 Carlito syrichta
GCCGGGAGCGGCCACTGCACTCCAATCTGGAGTGAGACTCCAACTCAAAAAAAAAAAAAAATCTCTTAATCTTGGATTCCTTGCCTACAAAACAGAATTAGTAATAAGCAGTTCATGGAATTGTTAATTAAATGAGATCGTGTACAAAAATCCCTTAGCACAGCACTCTTACATGCCCAAAGTGCTCAAAAAATGTTAGTTGCTAAGAAAGTGACAGTAATGATGGCAATCACCCCAAGATCTTTATGTGAACAAGGATATTGGATCAAAAGGCAAGGGGAGACAGAGCTGGGAAGCAGGGGGCTGTGTATGGAAGGGGATCTGGGCTGGGATCAGAAGACCTGGGTTCAAGACTGGGCTGGGCCACCAATTGGCAGATAGCTTCATACGAGTCCTTCTGCTCTCTTCGCCTCAGTTTCCCCATTGGTGATTGTGACCTCTAACCCTGTTTTCTATGGCTCTAATGGAATGAGAGAGAAGGGGCCAGGGACCACAGACCAGCTTTGTGTTGTGGATGCCCGGTTTTGCCGCTCCTTTCTCCAGAAGGGTCCTGGTTTCCCTTTGCCCATTCCAGGGGCGAGAGCTAGGGCCTGGATATGTGTGTCCCCCTGTGACCGGGCCTTCCTCTACATCCCCCAGTGTGCAGGTGGAGCTGTGCTTTGCTTACAACCAGAGTGCCGGGAACCCCAACTACAGGCGAAACATCAGTGAGTGCTGGGGTGCAGGGTGAGGGGGAGCGTGCTTACCGGCCACTTGCTGACGACCTTGCCTGCCTGCAGCCCTGGCCTACACCCTGGAGGCCGACCATGACCGCCGCCCACCCCGGCTCCGCTTCGCCCGCAGCCAGTCCGCTGTCCTCCACGGCTTCTTCTCCATGCCTGAGACAAGCTGCCAGAAGCTGGAGCTGCTCCTGATGGTGAGAGAGGAGCAAGGGGCGGTATGAGGGCTTCAGCGTCCCTCGAGGATGTGGCTAGTGTCCTTCCAGGTCAAGGGTGAGGGACTGGGGTCGGGGAAGTCAGTCTGGAAGGCCATAGGTCTGCAAGGGGTCCCATGCACAGCACCCAGCGCACGACAGGAGAGATGGAGAGCCTTGGGGTGGGGGTGGGGCCAGAGGGCACCGAGAGAAGTGAAGGGTGTGGGAGCTCCCTCTGGGAAGAAGGGGCCCCTGAGTGTGGCCCTTCTGTGGGACATCAGGGTGGAAGGGGGAGAGCTCACCCTGGAGACCCTAGGGATGAGGAAGCCCAACACCCTCCCTGGAGATCAGAGCCCTATCTCTGCTCTGGGGGGGGTCGGGAGGGTAGGAATTTCAATTTAGTGATCAGACTAGAGAGAGTTCAGCCTCAGTGGCAGGTTTGCAGAGTGGAGCGGGCCCCAGCTTCTCTCTGGGGTTCAGGGTGGTGTGAAGATTCAACTGGGTGGCGGCAGGGAGAGTGGGAGGGTGGAGGGACAGTGTGGGGACGGTGAAGGGCTGGGCTTAGTTCGACCTCCCTCCCCAGGACAACGTCCGTGACAAACTCCGCCCCATCATCATCTCCATGAACTACTCTTTACCTTCGCGGATGCCCGATCGCCCCCGACTGGGGCTGCGGTCCCTGGACGCCTACCCGGTCCTCAACCAGGCGCAGGCTCAGGAGAACCACACTGAGGTGGGGGGGCTGGGGCCCGGGCTGAGCCGGAAGGGCGGGGGCTGGGAGGACACTATGGGTAGTGCGGATGCCCATGCTTCCAACCACTACCCTCAGGTCCAGTTCCAGAAGGAATGCGGGTCGGACAACCAGTGCCACAGCAACTTGCAGATGCGGGCGGCCTTCGTGTCGGAGCACCTGCAGAGGCTGACCAGGTGGGATCTGGGCTGCCTGATTGGCTGATTGTTCAGGGGAGGGGCGGGGCTTCGTTGGCTAGAATGGTTGAGGGGCGGGGCCTCGTGGCCCTTGAGGGGTGGGTTTTGAGCCAGGTGGGTTGGCCAGAAAACAGACATTTCCTCCAGGTGACTAGAGGGTGGAGCCTGGTTGTCCCGAGAGGGGGCTTTTCCTCCTGGGGGATCCCAGGGGTGGCGCCTAGCTGACCTAGGGAGGACCCTGAAGTGGGCTTTTGGCTGAGTGCAGGGCTCCTCCTCCCAGACTCCAGTACAGCAGAGACGTCCGGAAGCTTCTCCTGAGCATCAACGTGACCAACGCCCGGACCTCTGTGCGGGCCGGGGAAGACGCCCACGAGGCGCTGCTCACCCTGGCAATGCCCTCCAGCCTGCTATTTTCCTTCGTGCGCCCTGTGAGTGCCCGCTGCCAGCCTCAGTGCCCAAGTGGGACTCCACCGGCTTCTTGCAGGCCATATGCACGTCATGTTCCCGTGCTGTTGTTTCCCATCTGACCCCTACTCTGGGCTGGGCCTCCTCGGGTGCCTGCAGCAGCTCTGCTGCTTGGGGAGCCCCTTTCTCAAGCCTCTGGGGCTTCTGGTCCTGCACACAGGGGAGAGGGGACAAGCCCTACTCTGAGCCAACGGCTGACCTTATCCGCCATCTTTCCTCAGTCTGGGGCCTGCCATGCTAATGAGAGCGAAATCCTCTGTGAGCTGGGGAACCCCTTCAAACAGAACCAGAGGGTGAGCACTGACTGCACCCTCCCAGTCCTGTGGGTCCCAGACTGCTCCTCCAATGAACTCCTTATCCTTTTTTCTTCTGCCCGTCTGCCTCCTGGGCTTCCTTGAAACAAAGGCTAGCGTGGGGAAGGGCGAGATCCAGTAAGGGGTGGAAAGAGGCCCAGAGACTAAGAAAAATGGGGCCCTAGGGAGCTCTGCACAAAACTAGAGCAGGTGGGGGTGAGGAAACCACTTTTACCAAGTGCCAACTATGTGCCGGGCCCTGAGCCCAGCGCTGTGCTTATTTTATATGATGTAATCCTCACAACCTTCTGAGAAGGTAGAGTCCATTTTACAGGACAGGAAACACAGAAGATGTTAGTAGCTGGCTCAGGGTCATGTAGCTCAAAAGTAGCAGAGATGTGACCCGATAGAGAAGAGGGGGGAATGGGAGACCCCTCGCCCAGAACGGAAGGAGGAGGAGGCCAGAAAACCAAGTCTCTGGAGTGTTGTTCTGTCCCCGCCTCCCCGTGACATCATCCTGCCGGGCCCCAAACACCCCTCTCTGCCTCCTGACCCTCGTGGCAGATGGAGCTGCTCATCGCCTTCGAGGTCGCCGGGGTGACCCTGCACACAAGGGACCTTCAGGTGCAGCTGCAGCTCTCCACGTGAGTGACCTCCAGCCAGTCTGGACCAGACGGGGCCGCGGCGTCCTGGGTCTCCTTCCTACCCCCGCATTCCTTCCCCAGGTCAAGTCACCAGGATGACCTACTGCCCGTGACTCTGACTCTGCTGGTGGACTACACACTCCAAACCTCGCTCAGCATGTGGGTACCGCCTGCCGCCCTACCCTTTGCCTGCTCTGCCTGAGCAAGCGCCTCCCTGTCCCTGAGGTATCTCCAAGCTCCTCTGATACCTCTTGGCCAGGTGTCCTCAGGCCTTCTCTTCCCCTGAGTCATCCCTTCCCTTAAGGACAACAGTCACTGTCATTATCGTTGTTATTATTTTCCTGTAAAGCAGATAGAAGGGACCTACCATCCTGGGCTAAGGTGTTGGTTCCTGCCATTTTGTTTTGTTTTGTTTTGTTTTGTCTGAGTTGGAGGTCTTACTCTGTTGCTCAGGGTGGAGGGTAGTGGCACAATCATGGTTCACCATAGGCTCAAACTGCTAGGCTCAAGAGATCCTCCTGCCTCAGCTTCCCAAGTAGCTGGGACTACAGGCATGCACCACCACGCCTGGCTAATTTTTTTATTTTTTTGTAGAGATGAGATCTTGCTATGTGGCCCAGGCTAGTCTCAAACTCCTGGGCTCAAGCAGTCCCCTTGCCTCGGCCTCCCAAGGTGCTGGGATCACAGGCATGAGCCACTGTGCCTGGCCCTCCTACCATTTCTTTTTTTTTTTTTTTGAGTTAGAGTCTCACTCTGTCACCCAGACTGGGAGTGCAGTGGCCGCTCCCAGCCACCGCAGCCTCGACCTACTGGGCTCCAGCAATCCTTCCGCCTCAGCCTTCCAAGTATTGGAACTATAGGCATGCACTACCACGCCTGGCTAATTTTTGGTTTATTGTAGAGATGAGGTCTCACCAAGTTGCCTAGGCGGGTCTCGAACCCACGGGCTGAGACAATTCACTCACCTCGGCCTCCTCCTACCATTTCTTAAGAGCTCATTGTGCTAAGGATTTTATATACATTATCTCACTGACTTCTCACAGCAGCCCTGTGACGTAGCAGCTACTATTAACTCCATTTTACAGATGAGAAAACCGAGACTCGGGCAGGATCAAGAACTTGCTTGAGGCCACACAGCTGCTAAGTGGCAGAGCGGGGGTTTATACCTGGTCTGTCTGATGTCAAAGGAGCCATAGTTAACCAGCTTTGGAGCCCACCCCCTCTGTAGGACCCGTCTCCTGTCCTCCATGACCCCAGCATCTTTTTCACCCCTAGCATGAATCACCGGCTGCAAAGCTTCTTTGGAGGAACAGTGATGGGCGAGGCTGGCATGAAAAGTGTGGAGGATGTGGGAAGCCCCCTCGAGTATGAGTTCCAGGTAAGGGGACTGCTGGCGTCCTGGGCTAGACTCCTAGGAAGGATGATGGTTGTTTTGTTTTTGTTTTTTTCCTGAGGTCTGAGAGTGGGAAGGTTGGTGGTTGGTGAAAGGGAAGTGGTTTTCCAGGCAACAATGACCATGACTCTTCTTGTGTCCACAGGTGAACCCAACGGGGGATGGGCTGGCGACCTTGGGGACCCTGGTCCTAGGTCTTGAGTGGCCCTATGAGGTTGCCAATGGCAAGTGGCTGCTGTACCCCACGGAGATCACCATCCACGGCAATGGGTCCTGGCCCTGCCGGCCACCTGGAGAACTTGTCAACCCTCTCAACCTCACTTTCTCTGTAAGTACACCATCGGGGGCTCTTTCATTTGCATCTCATTTGCATTGCTTCTCATTTTCATGCTGTAAGGCAGAAAGGCCAGTATCTTCCCCTTCCTCCCTTCCCACCCGTTGGACACCTGACTCTCTCCTCCCTTTCCCTCCTCCACCCCTACCTCCACTTCTTCCTCTGCCCTTCCAGCAAATCTCCTCTTCTCTCTCCAGGATCCTGGGGACAGACCACCATCTCCACAGCGCAGGCGGCGACAGCTGGACCCAGGGGGAGGCCAGGGAGGCCAGGGTCCCCCGCCTATCACTCTGGCTGCTGCCAAAAAAGCCAAGTCTGAGACTGTGCTGGTGAGTGGCCAGGGCTGGGCTGGAGGGGACTGCGCCCATACCATTGCAAGGTGGTACCCCAGGGCCCACGAAGCAAGGGAGACAGGGTCTTCACCAGCAGACCCCAGTGTGATGCGGTGATGTGGCCGCTGCCCTCAGGAGTCTCCAGACAGTTGAAGGAGACTTACCTCCTGCCTCAGAGGGTGCCCCACTCTGATGGGCGAGCTTCCAGAAGGCTGACATGGACTCTGTCCCAAGGAGTCTCAGCCTGTTGGGGGTGACAGAACTGCTGAAAGCCTTGGACATCAGAACTGCATGGAGGGGATGGGGGGCAAGTATGGGGCAGGGCATTGTAGGTGGGCAGGGCGCCCTCTGTAGTGAGGGAGAGAGGAGCAGGCCTAGCAATAAGTTAAGGCCAAGTTGGATGGTGGCCCCCCGGGGCTGCAGCTGGCAGGAACAGAGGCTCAGCATGGGCGGGGTTGAGAAGCAGGTGTTGGGGGCTGGGTCTCATTTACGTGAGCAGAGACCAGATTTCATGGCATTATATGAGCGCCCAAAGAATGTCTAAAATGTGTCCGTCAGGGTTTAGGGGACCTGTGCGTGAGTGCAAGGATGAGGTCAGGCCCTTTCGGGTCACACAGGGGTGAGACAAAGCCTGGGAGGGGTCAAAGGTAAGGAGCGAAGCGTGAAGAACCTGGAGAGCCAGGCTGTCTCATGTCTTGTGTTCCCTGGCCAACTCAGACCTGCACCAATGGCCGCGCCCGCTGTGTGTGGCTAGAGTGCCCCATTCCTGATTCCCCCGTCGTCACCAACATGACCGTGAAGGCACGGGTGTGGAACAGCACCTTCATCGAGGTCAGTGCCTGGGTCTGGAGGTCTCCACTGTCACCCACCCTGGTGGGGAGAACAAGGCGAGGCCAGGGTCACAACCGGGCCGTGTGTGTGTGTATGACGTTGCATTTTATGCACAGTTGTATGCCTGTTACCGTGTGCCATGCCATGTTATGTTTGTGCATCTGTGGATGTATACGTGTATCTCCAGCCAAAATGACCTTCTCTCATGGGCCCGTTACTTTGTCACATGTCTGTCACTCTCTTACCCAGTGCCTTTGCCTAATTCCTTCCTCCCCCTGGAATGCCAGCTTTCCCTCTGTGATCTTGTGTGTAAATGCCTGTTCAACCTTCAAGCCTTCACCATCAGTGAGGTCTTTTCCGGTTTTTCAAGCTGAAAATGGCCTCTCTCTTTCTGGACACCCACGGAACTTTCTCAGAAGCCATACATGCCACTGGTCATGCTCGACTCTGGGCTGCCGTCTTTCATGTCATCTAGATCACCTTTTCCGTACATGACTAGATTATAAATCTTTTCAGCTTTATGGGCCACAGGGTTTCTGTTGCAACTGCTTGCATCTGCCACTGCAGCACAAAATGAATGGGTGTGGCTGGGTGCCAAAGATACTTTGTTTACAAAAGCAGGTGCTGGACCAGATTTAGTCCATGGGCCTGACCTAGACTGTGATCTCCATCGTCTCTGCTGTCCTCAGCATCCAGGACAGGCCCTGACATACAAACGAATTAGCAGATAAATGAATGATGTGCATTTGTGTGTAGAGGAGAGGTGTGGCTGGAAGATCCTTTTGGGTGCCGCTTAAGGATGCCGCCTGGTGGGAAGGTGGTGGGTGGGGTGCTTAGGGTCAGAAGGGAGGCTCAGAGGGACTTCAGCTGCTTCTCTCTACCCTCTTCTTTCCCCCCTCCAGGATTATAGAGACTTTGACCGAGTCAGGGTAAATGCCTGGGCTACCCTGTTTCTCCGAACCAACATCCCCACCATCAACATGGAGAATCAGAGCACATGGGTAAGTGGGCGTGTTGACCAGGACAGCCCACTGGCTGTTGACAGTCTCTGGCCAGGGCATGGGAGCGCAGAGCATCCTTTAAGAGTACATTGACAAGCCAGGCTCGGTGGCTCAGCCTGTAATCCTGCACCTTTGGGAGGCTGAGGTGAGTGGATTGCCTGAGCCCGCGGGTTCGAGACCCGTCTGGGCAACTTGGCAAGACCTCATCTCTACAATAAAAAAAATAGTAATAATTAGCTGGGTATGGTAGCATGTGCCTGTAGCTCCAGCTACTTGGAAGGCTGAGGCGGAAGGATCGTCGGAGCCCAGCAGGTCGAGGCTGCGGTGGCCAGAAGCGGCCACTGCACTCCAGTCTGGGCGACAGAGTAAGACTTCAACTAAAAAAAAAATAAAAATAATAAAAGTTGTAGCCATAGCCGGGTGTGGTGACTCACACTTGTAATCCTTGGAAGGCTGAGGCAGAAGGATTGACCTACTGAGCACAGCAGGTCTAGGCTGCAGTAGCTGTAATTGTGCCGCAGTACTCCAGTGAGACCCAGACTCAAAAAAAAGCATTGTAGACATTTTAGTGTTGTTGCGTGAAGAACTTGAATGGCCTACTGCCCATCCAGATACTCTTCCTACTTAATTCTTCTAAGCTGATTATTATTATTATTATTATTATTTTTTGAGTTGGAGTCTCCCTCTGTCTCTCAGGCTGGAGTACAGTGGCACGCTCATGGCCACCCTAGCTTCTTCTATCTGCTGGACTCTGGCGATCCTACTGCCTCAGGCTTCCAAGTAGCCAGAACTACAGGCACGTGCAACCACACCCAGCTAATTTTGTGTTTAGTGTAGAGACGTGGGCTCAGGCAATCCACTCACCTTGGCCTCCCAAAGTGCTAGGATTACAGACTGAGCCACCAAGTCTGGCATTTTTTTTCTTTTCTTTGTGTTGGAATCTCACTCGGTTGCCCAGGCTGGAGTGCAGTGGCACACTCAAGGCCACCCTAGCTTCTACATGCTGGGCTCTGGCGATCCTTACGCCTCAACCTTCCAAGTAGCTGGAACTACAGGCATGCCCTACCATGCCCAGCTAATTTTTTAAATTTTATTGCAGAGATGAGGTCTTGCCAAGTTGCCCAGGTTGGTCTCGAACCTGTGGGCTCAAGGAATCCTCTCACCTTGGCCTCCCAAAGTGCTGGGATTATAGGTGTAAGCCACTGCGCCTGGCCAGGAAGTAAGTTTTTGAAGGGAGAAGTTCTCAGGGGGTAAAAATAGGCTTCAGGCTGGACACAATGGAAAAAAAGATCAAAAATTAGCCGGGCGTGGTGGCGCATGCCTGTAGTTCCAGCTACTTGGAAGGCTGAGGCGGAAGGATCACCTGAGCCCAGCAGGTATAGGCTGCAGTGGTTATGAGCATGCCACTGCACTCCAGCCTGGGTGACAGAATGAGATTCCAACTAAGAAAGAAAAAAAGAAGAAAAATTGACTTCAGGCAGAGGATTCAGGGCAGTGTGATGGTACTAGGTTAATTGTGCTGAGGGGCAGTAATGAGGGATCTATTAAAAAAAAAAATCAGAAAATCTCATAATTAAATGTCTGAAAGTTTTTGCCTAAGACTAGTTTAGGGCCCAGCAAAGATAAAATGTATTTTCCTTCCTCCTGGCTCATACATTAGAAAGAGCCCCTCTGTCACAAGAATTCTGACTCGCATGAAACCCAAACCCCACTTAAAATATTGGAAACAGGCCGATGCATGCTCCTGTCATGCCAACTACCCGAGAGCCAGGGTCACTTGAGGCCAGGAGTTCAAGGTTCGCCTGAGCCCAGCAGGTCGTGGCTCTGGTGGCCGGCAGCGTGCCACTGCACTCCAGCCTGAGCAATAGAGTGAGACTCTGGCTCAAAAAAAAAAAAAGGATCAGGCTCGGTGGCTCAGCCTGTAATCCCAGCACTTTGGGAGACTGAGGCGAGTGGATTGCATGAGCCCATGGGTTCAAGACCAACCCGGGCAACTTGGCTAGACCATGTCTCTACAAAAAAAATTAGCCGGGTGTGGTAGCACTCTCCTGTAGTTCCAGCTATTTGGAAAGCTGAGGCAGAAGGATCACTGGAGCCCAGCAGGTCAACGCTGGGTTAGCCGTGGATGTTTATGCCACTGCACTCCAGCCTGGGTGAAGGAGTGAGACTCCAACTCAAAAAAAAATTAAAAATAGAAATAAATAAAGATTGTATTTCGGAACCATGCAAGAAATACAGCATGGTTTGTATAAACACTGACATAAAAGTGAATACTTAATTATAAGCAGAATTCTCATTATTCTAGTCCAATTAATAAGTACTATTATCTTGAACATTTCATGGAAGATGTCCACTGTGCAGTGTCCATTATGCAGTATTATTCCTTTGTAGAACACTTCTTAACTGATAATACACTTTGTAAGTTAAAGTTAATTGAATGCTCAGACTTGAGGGGTTTGATTTTAAGAGTTACTGAAGAAATGCAGAAGTCTTATTAACTGTAAAGCTAATGGAACATGAAGAGTATGGCAATCTGAATATTCCAGAAAGGCCTCACACCCCGTATGCTTCTCTCTCTCTCGTTCAGTGACTACGCTGCAGCTGAAGGAGGAGTTCCTGGATGGAGAGGATTATAATTTCCTCCAGGGAGCGTCTGATCAGGAAAGCAATGGCTCTGCCAATTTCTACATCAAACAAGAGCCATGACACGGCTCCAGCTGAGGGCGAGAGGGGAAGGATTTTACACAGGACTGATTTCTAACCGATCCGGCTGTACAGGGGGCCCTTCTACTGGGACATTTTGCTAAATACAGACAATTTCAGTTCCAGATTTTTCAGATGGGTGGGGAAACTATTT
>NW_007260305.1:10251-15351 GCF_000164805.1 Carlito syrichta
TTAAAGTTAGGCCAGTCACATCTCCAGCTTCTTTGCTGCAGAAATATGCAACTGAACCCTCCTGGAGGGTTCATCACCACATAGACCATGAAAGGGGTCATTAATTCTGCTTGTTGGCATTTTATTGCAGCCCATTTTAAATGTTTGTACAGAAATGTTTTTCATTCTGTGAAAATTTATTTGGAGTTCTAGATGAAACTGGAAGACCTCTTAGATACTTTTCTATGTTCTCTTTTAATTAAAAAAAAAAAAAGACTAAAATTATCCTAACACTAAAGTGTTAAAACTGGAATGGTTGACAAGATACACTGGATCTCAGTCTACATGCCAAGGGGTTGGAGAAAATGCAATATTGTCCTAAGTTTATTTTATTTTACTTTCTAAAAAAATACCCACAAAAGGTATTCTGATCAGTTCTCGGCCATTTCCCTCCAGCTGTGAGATAACAACTGGGTATATCCACACCCCAAAACACAGGTGTTCTGTGTTACCAGGAGAATCAAAGTGACAGTTGTTCAAAGCCAGAATAAGGTTTCAAAATCATTCCAGTTCAGCTTTTAACTATCCTGGATTTGTTAGAAAACTAATTTGAAAGAGAATTTAATTTTCTTGAAATTCCATATATATATATATGAATTATCAGAATTTATTTTAATAATGACTGATTTGGACCATTTCGAACATTCCCTGTTTAAAATTCACATGGCTTCCTTTTAAGAAAAGGATCCAAGGGTACATAGATGAAAGGTTTGCTCTCTGTGTTTTCTAACTTTCTACTGAGTTGTGACTGAATGAGAGCGCTCTAGCGTTTACCAGTGAGGTTCATAAACTCAACTCTCAGGAATTAATTGCATCTGTTCTAGAAGTACTTCTGGGTCTTAGCCTGGCCTCTTCAGAGTGGTAATGACCATCTCCTCTGGAATATAGGTCGGGCTAATAAGAAATTAATCAAAATGATTAACCTCTAAAGTCCGTCAGCCTATGGAATGCTTTTAAAAAAAGTTCATAGAAAAGCCCCAGGAGACCATTTTAGCTAAGATTTTTGTTTGAATTTTAAAATGCATAGAACGTTAAAAACCAGCAATTTATTTTCTAAAATATTGTTCTACTTTTGGGAATAATAGCATTGGTAATACACACAGGTTTACCTCATTCTATGCAAGAGGGGTTAATAACATAAAGTTTTGTAATAGCTACTAGAAGTAAAATTTGTTACTTTATAGTGTAAGAATGTATGGAATCGCATGTCACCATTTCTTAATACTGACTCTTTAGGGGCATAAATGCAGAATCACATCAATGCAAGTTGATTGATGCTCATGTGTCAAATTGTCACATTAAGGAAAACTAATTACTGATGCCGTGCACGGACTTTAATTTAATGGTATCGATCCGCTGAACAAAACGTACACTCACACCAGAAAAGTATGAAGATGAAAGATTTATTAAAAGGGAAGAGACGGGAAGAGACAATAGCAGACCAAATCATAATTCATAAGCAGACAAAATCACATTCAGCAATTAGAGATTTTACCCTTTGCAGTCCATCTGTCAGCACCGGAGTTTGAGGAACTTCCCAAACAGCATCACGGGCGTCAATCTTCCCAGCATAAGGGCATGGAGCTCACTCGGGATTCTTTCTCTCTCACTAACCCAGGGTCTTTTCCCTTTTCTAGTGTTTTTAAACAAAGGTGGTACTGAGCCCATTGGTTTCATAACATGTATTTTATAACATAAAAGTCATTATCCGTTCACAACCCCAGATCCTGGCCAGAGATCCTGAGCTGGACTGAGTCTGACTCTCATATCTTCATAAGACAAATGGTCTTCCTTAGTCCCCTGTCCAGGCACTAGGAGGGGAGTAGGGCCAATTATCAACATGTTATGTAACTCAGGTCAAAATAGGGACGGAGCTAGCACCTTGACCCAATCCTTATATAATTTCACTCTCCTCACACAAATATATGTGAATTCAGCTGTCCAATTACTGGATATTTATCTTAAACAACATTGCTGAGAGGGACCTACTGTAAATGTGACATCCTCACACTTCCCAAATCTATCACTTTGAAGACTCTTCCCCTAAACCTAAAGCCTAGAAGCGTCCACAGCAAGGGTTACTGCAGTCTTTATTCTTAAGTTCACGGAATTGAGCCCAGGACTCTGACTCCATGACCCAGGCACACGCAGCCTGTGGTTCGGTGTACTCTACTAGTCCCGTGGGCTTGGGGACTCCGCGGGGAACTGAATAAACCAGGAGAGAGCTGATTCGGAGCCAGACAGTCCTAGTTATCAGTTCTGTGAAAGCTCATCTGTAGCCAGGTTTTATAAGCTTCCAGTTCTACAGCAAAACCAGGCACTGAGTGTTTTAGAGTTTCCCACCTGTTCATGAAGTGTTGTGTCTTGATCCTGTGGCCAGCAGGTCAAGATTGGTAAGCACTGTCTGCAGTCTCACACAACCGGAAGCCCTCTTCATTGTTCATACTCGAACTCCTCCTGCTGCAGAACAGAACAGAAGTCAGCGCAGAGGAGATTTCTGTCTTAGCCATAACTCCAAGTGTACAACTCAGTAGCCCCATTCTCTCTTAAGGTTCAAAATATACTGCTGACCTTGGGTTTGTTTCTGGGTTCTTTGTTTTTTTTTTACATGTTAGGATTATTTGAGGACTTTTGGTAGTTTAAACTCTTTAACCTTTTCCTTGCTGTGTATGAAGAAAGCTAAAGCTGTTATCAACTTCTTATTCTATGGATACTAGCATGAGTTTTCAGTGTTTGTTTTTATTATTATTAATTTTGTGTGATGTGAATACCCTCTCCCATCAATATTTGTATTATGGTGCTATATATTGGTAATGATCCTTTAATATTGGGAAGGGATTTTTAAAATACTGTGATTAAACTGGGTTTCTCCCTTTGATTTTCATATTTTAAATAAAGCCACAGTCATTTATACAAAAGTATCTGTCCCTGGGCAAATCTTTTGAGGACAGAGGTCAAAGTAAACTGCATAAGGTTTTCACATCATTTCTGTATGTATCTGATATATAGATCAATATCTGTACAAATTTAATCTTTTATTTTCTTGGTAACTCGTGATCATTGAGAAAGTGTTTGAAACTGTCTCATGAAGTGTATATATATAAAATGGCGTGAAAAATTCCTTTGGAGAAATTTATGTTCCTTTCATTTTTACCAAATTGCAAATTTTCAGCATGGATGTGAAAAGTATTAAAATTATAACTTTGTGTACAGTATGAAAATAATTCACTAAATTTGCCCTTTTTTTACACAAAATAAAATGTTAAAGTTAAACCGTCCGTGAGCATTTCTCTCGCGTGCTTTGGTTTGTGTTGGTTTTTGTCTCACACCTTCTGTAAGCAGCTGGAGGCCCCTCTGAAAGCTGGCGGGTTCCTCCTTCAAGGGATCGGTGATCGCCAAGGTGTACGGCAAGTGCAAGACTGACGTGAGGAAGATTTCGCGGCCAGCTGGGAGGGAGCACAGAGAACAGGTCGAAACAGGGACAAGGTTGCGTTGGAGTTGGGGTCCGGGGGTTGGGGTGGGGGCACCACAGGCTCCAAGTGAGTGGGGCCGTGTGTGGGGACAGTAAATCACGCTAGCCAGGAATCGGGTTTGGCATGCCTAGTGGGAAACTTTTTTTTTTGAGTTGGAGTCTCACTCTGTCGCCCAGGCAGGAGTGCAGGGCATGCTCCTAGCCACTGCAGCCTCGACCTGCTGGACTCGGGTGATCCTTCCGCCTCAACCTTCCAAGTAGCTGGAACTACAGGTGCATACCACCATGCCCAGCTAATTTTTTTATTGTAGAGACAAGGTCTCTCCAGTTTGCTCAGGCTGGTCTCAAACCCCTGAGCTCAGGCAGTCCTTCCGCCTGGGCCTCCCAAAGTGCTGGGATTACAGACATGAGCCATCACGCCCGGCCACCTTTTTTTTTTTTTAAACTCCATTGACCTCAGCATCAAAGTGTTTTTCTCATTTTGGGAGAGTCTCACTCTCGCTCTGTCACCCAGGCTGCATGCAATGACGTGATCATAGCTCACTGCAGCCTTGACCTCCTGGGCTCAAATGATCCTCTTGAGTAGCTGGAACTACAGGCGTGCACCACCACACTGGCTAATTTTATTTTTGAAGAGACAGGATCTTGCTGTCTTGCCCAGGCTGGTCCTGAACTCAAGCAATCCTCCCGCCACAAACTCCCAAGGTGGTGGGATTACAGCAAAATTAGTATGTAAATAAAGTATCCCAGGCAGTTTTTGCTGCTTACATTAAAAGAGAAAGCAAAAAAGCTCTTGGTTAGCAACAGCTGGCTCTTTGGAAAAACATTCAACTTTCACTCAAAAGCCCTTTGTAGAGAATTTGGTGAATCGGGAAAGAATATTACAGTAATGAAACAGACTGGATTTCTTTCAGGGGCTAATTTCACACTTTAGAAAAAACGATGCATTCCAAGAAAAAATAAGAACCTTATTTCTGCCCTGCTTTCTACCTTAAATGGCTTGAACAGTTGTCTCCTAAACTGGAATTCCCACGTTAGCACTCACTCAATACCCCCTGAGCCTTGCTAAATATATCCCTTTAAACAGTCACATGCCTCTTGGGAAACTGGTTTCCTTGTGTAAGTTATTATACCCTGATTTAAGAGTAACCAGTGTCTCCCCAAAACAAGTAATTTTTTAGCACTGTGTTGCTTATCCAGCCTTTTGGGATGGAACGGCTCAGTGATTTCTTTTTTATAGCCCGCTACTACAACTAAAATCATCCTTTCTGGACTGTTAGGAATTCCAAACCCTACAAGCAGGCCAAAATGGGGTTTGCCTGTTGACAGCGAACAGACAATGTAAAGATGGGGCCTTTTAAATAATGCACTGACTATGTGTGTTTAAGTTCATGGAAGATTCTGAATGAGTTCCCACTTGCACACACCTAGCTGGTATAGGGTCAGGTCCTAAATCCAACCTTACTCCAGAGGCAGTACTTTTAATCTCACCACATTTTTTTTTTTTTTGAGTCTCACTCTGTCACCCAGGCTGGAGTGCAGTGGCACCCTCATGGCCACCACAGCCTCGACCTGCTGTGCTCAGGTGA
>NW_007260305.1:15371-17823 GCF_000164805.1 Carlito syrichta
TAGAGATGAGGTCTCACTCTGTTGCCCAGGCTGGTGTCGAACTCCTGGCCTCAAGCAATCTCTAGCCTCAGCCTCCAAAATTGCTGGGATTACAGGCGTGAGCCACCACACCCATCCTCACATTTAGTTCTAACAAGTTAAATCCTAACATCTAAAGTCTTCCTCTCAGCTCCCACCACTCCAAATTGACTTCACTTTCCCTCCAAACTCACTGTCATGCCACCTGAGTGGGAAGCTGTTTATATAAAGGCAGGAGAGGAGAGTGGCCATGAGCTTGAAGTCTGAGGCCAGTTGTTCGTGTTGAAACCTGTCTCCTCCGTCCCTGGCTAGTTATGTCACTAGGCTCAGTTTTCTCATTTGTAAAATGGAGACACTAGTGCCAGCCTCCCAAGAGTTGTGAAGATGAATTCATGCATGTGAAGTTCCTGGAACAGCCCTGGCAGGGTAAACACATCCTTAATGGCTGCTTACAGGCACATCAACCAGCATGTGGAAGTCTCACAAAGAAACGCTGAAATGCAGGTCCTCAGGCCCTGCACGATCCTCATCTTAATAATCAAACTTTTTTTTTTTGAGTTGGAGTCTCACTCTGTCGCCCAGACTGGACTGCAGTGGCCGCTTCCGGCCACCGCAGCCTCGACCTGCTGGGCTCCGACGATCCTTCTGCCTCAGCCTTCCGAGTAGCTGGAATTACAGGTGCGCGCTACCATGCCCGGCTGATTTTTTGATTTATTGTAGAGATGAGGTCTCGCCAAGTTGCCCGGGCGGGTCTCGAACCTACGGGCTCAGGCAATCCACTCACCTCAGCCTCCCAAAGCACAGGATTACAGGCTGAGTCACCGAGCCCGGCCCTAATAATCAAACTTAAGCTAGACATGGTAGCTCACACCTGTAATTCCAACACTTTGGGAGGCAGAGGCGAGAGGATTGCCTGAGCCCACCAGTTTGAGACCAGCCTGGGTAATTTGGTGAGACCTCATCTTTACAATAAATCAAAAAAATCATCTGGGCATGGTGGTGCACACCTGTGGTTCCAGCTACTTGGAGCCTGAGGCAGAAGGATCTCCTGAGCCCAGCAGGTCAAGGCTGCAGTGGTCGTGAGCATGCCACTACACTCCAGCCTGGGAGACAGAGTGAGCCTCAAACTCAAAAATAAATAATCAAACTTCACTTCTGCTTAACTATGATAAAAGTATTTAGTGTATATAGACATAGATCAACTAGATTAACTTTGAAATTGATAAATACTTTTTTTAAATGTTAAATTTCTTGTCAATTGTTGACTTGAAACTAGAATCGTGACACATTTTTTGGTAACAAACTGTTATGACTGAAAGGAAATAGCATGGATTTAATATACACAATGAGCGGTCATCTCAACATTGCCTAAACCCAGGTGCGGTGGTTCAAGCCTGTAATCCCAGCACTTTGGGAGGCTGAGGCGAGAGGATTGCCTGAGCTCAGGGGTTCGAGACCAGTCTGGGTAACTTGGGGAGACCTCGTCTCTATAATAAATCAAAAAATTAGCCAGACGTGGTAGCGCACACCTATAGTTCCAGCTACCTAGAAGGCTGAGGTAGAAAGATCGCCTGAGCCCCGCAGGTGGAGGATGCAGTGGCCATATGCACGCCACTGCGCTCCAGCCTGGGCGAGAGTGAGACTCCACCTCAAAAAAAAAATTTGTATGTACTGACCATTAAGCATTAACAAGTGGGCTGCTTCATACACTTCATTTCATTGAATCCCACAGCACAGAGGGAGGTTTTAGCCCCACTTCACAGATGTCTTCAGGTTTCCATTTCCCAATGAGTAACTTGCCCAGTGAGTCAGCAAAGATGTATATCTAGAGACTTGATTAGTCTGTTTCATCCTACCTTTTACAGAAATATACATTTTTTTAGACTATTAGATTTTTAAAAATATTTTGTATTAGATGTGGGGGTTCACATGCATATTTGTTACATGAACTTATTATATATGGTGGAAACTGGGTCTCAGGTGGCCTGTTTTCCAGATAGTGAACATTTGTGCCCCATAGGTAGCTTCTAAGCCCTAAGTCCTCTCCTCCCTCATTGGTCTTCCCAGGGTCTATTATTTCCATCTTTGTGACCATTTAGCTCCCATATATGAGTGAGAAAATGCCGCGTTTGGTTTTGTTTTATAAAAATATATATTTGGGGCTGGGCTCGGTGGCTCAACCTGTAATCCCAGCACTTCGGGAGGCCGAGGCAAGTGGGATTGCCTCAGCCCACAGATTCAAGACCAGCCTGGACAACTTGGCAAGACTTCATCTCTACAATAAATAAAAAATTTGCTAGGCATGGTAGCACATGCCTGTAGTTCCAGCTACTTGGAAGGCTGAGGCGGAAGGATCGCCAGAGCCCAGCAGGTTGACACTGGGGTAGCTGTGAGTGTGCCACTGCACTCCAGCCTAGGCAACGAAGTGAGACTC
>NW_007260305.1:17923-18364 GCF_000164805.1 Carlito syrichta
TTTTTTTTGAGTTGGAGTCTCACTCTGTCACCCAGACTGTAGTGCAGTGGCCGCTCCCGGCCACCGCAGCCTCGACCTGCTGGGCTCCGGCAATCCTTCTGCCTCAGCCTTCCGAGTAGCTGGAACTACAGGCGCGCGCTACCACGCCCAGCTGATTTTTTATTGTAGATATGAGGTCTCGCCAAGTTGCTCAGGTGGGTCTCAAACCCGCGGGCTCAGGCAATCCACTCCCCTCACTCTCCCAAAGGCGCGGGATTATAGGCTGAGCCACCAAGCCCGGCTAATTAGGATGCTTTATGCCACTTCCTTATTCATTTCCTCAGATATAAAGCTGGCACCACGCTTTCCTCTTCAGCCCCACCATTTGCCCTCCCAGAGTGTCTTGACGTCTCAGAAGGGTCAGGCCATTCATCCCTCGTCAGCAGAATCTAGTTCTGGAAA
>NW_007260305.1:18384-22896 GCF_000164805.1 Carlito syrichta
TCACAGCCACTGCAGCCTCGACCTGCTGGGCTCAGGCAATCCTTCCGCCTCAGCCTTCCAAGTAGCTGGAACTATAGGCACGTGCTACCACACCTGGTTTTTTTATTTAATGTAGAGATGAGGTCTCACCAAGTTGCCCAGGCTGGTCTCAAACGCCTGAGCTCAGACAATCCTCTCGCCTTGCCTCCCAAAGTGCTGGAGTGAATAGCACACTCACAGCCACAGCAGCCTTGATCGGCTGGGTTCAGGCGATCCTTCCGCTTCAGCTTTCCAAGTAGCTGTAACTACAGGTGTGTGCCACCACGTCCAGCTAGAAACATATATTTCTATATTAGCTGACACAATTAGGATGCTTTATGCCACTTCCTTATTCATTTCCTCAGATATAAAGCTGGCACCACGCTTTCCTCTTCAGCCCCACCATTTGCCCTCCCAGAGTGTCTTGACGTCTCAGAAGGGTCAGGCCATTCATCCCTCGTCAGCAGAATCTAGTTCTGGAAAATGCCAGGGATAGCCAGGGAACCGAGTCCCTTCTTTTGACTTAGTATCAAAAAACCACAAGGACGTGCCCAGTTTCCAAAGGCTTTATTAGTAAATATGCTTCAGAAAAGAAGGACCAAGCCCGATGCTTCCAAGTCAGTGGAATGAAAAGCCGTGTCCAGGGACGCACGAAGCGGTGCTGCGGGAGACGGCTGCAGGCTCCACCTCTCATGCGTACACCCAGTCATGAGCACAAGACTCGCAGTCCACCAGTTCGTCAGACTCAAACCACAGGCTGATTTCTTTTTCAGCGCTTCTAACCGAGTCGCTGCCATGAATGATGTTCCTGAGAAAGAGAACAATGACTAGTTGCCAAGTTTTAAAGTGCAAGAGTCGGCTGGGCACAGTGGGTCATGTCTGTAATCCCAGCACCTTGGGAGGCAGAGGTGAAAGAACTGCCTGAGTCCACAGGTTCGAGACCAGCCTGGGCAACTTGGCGAGACCTCGTCTCTACAAGAAGTAAAAAAAAAATTAACCGGGCATGGTGACACATGTCTGTAGTTCCGGTTACTTAGAAGGCTGAGGCGGAAGGATCACCTGAGCCCAGCAGGTCAAGGCTGCGGAGGCTGTGAACATGCCACTGCACAAAAGTGTTGAGTAAAAGTCCTCCACCCACCCCTGCTCCCCAGGACTTGCCTGCCAATCTGAATGGAGAAGTCCCCACGAATGGTGCCTGGTTTAGAGTCCGCTGGGTTGGTCTCCCCAAGCATCATGCGGCCCGTCTTCATGACATTTAGCCCCTCCCAGACCTCGACAGCAGGGGAAAGCATCAGACCTGCCACTCAGGACCACTAGGTAAAGAACAGCTACTGGGACAAAGGCTGATCCTAACTCCCAGCACACACCCAGAGACCCACCAGTGGCATGCTTATCAGCTCACCCCAGCATACAGCCCTATAGTAAAAACTCCATCTCAAACGTACTACCAGAGAAAAGCCCACCCAACTCAGGGACTTCCCAGTCTAGCTGAGACAGAGAGAAACAAGAAGACCGAAAAATCCTTAGGCAGGCACGAACACTGAGAAGAGGCAGTGAAGAAGGGTAGGGACAGGTGGTCCCACTGAAGAGGATCAGTGAGAGGGGCATCCCAGAACACACCTAGAGACCAGGCACAGTGGCTCATGCCTGCAATCCCAGCACTTTGGGAGGTTGACACGAGAAGATTGCCTGAGCCCAGGGTTTTGAGATCAGCCTGGGGAACTTGGTGAGATCTCGTCTCTATAAGAGGCTGTGGCAGAAGGGTGCCCTGAGCCCAGCAGGTCAAGGCTATGGTGGCCCTAAGCGTGTTACTGCACTCCAGCCTAGGAGACGGCGTGAAACTATGCTTTAAAAAAAAAAAAAAGACAGCCACAGCAAGAGATGGCAGATGGCAGAGAGTGACACAAGAGGGAAAGTATTCCAGGAAGGAGCAGAAGGAAGAAGCCACACTGGGGGACCAGGAAGTAGGTCTACTTTCTCAACTTCAGGGCTTTCCTATGAAGCTCTCTACTTCCATTCTCCTTTCCCAGAATGTCACAATTGAGATTAACACCTCCTAAGGACTTTGCCTTTCAGTTGCTGCTCTCATCTGTGACTGGCCCACCCATCCATTTGGCCATCAGGGTGGTAACAGACAGACCCCAACACCATGGCAACAGTCATGTGACTGACCCTCCCACCTGCCTGAGGTCCATCATCTGTGATGACAGTACCCGCACTTAATTGTCCCCTTAACTGTCCCTTTGTTAATGCTGTAAAGCAGACCACCATCCACCACCATCTGTAAAACAGACCACTATCCTTATCGACCTGTCCCCATCAAAGGAAAGGTTTAGAAAGCATTTGCGGCCACAACTCGTATTTAACCTCAAGCAGCAGTGGCCATGCTTCTATTAAGCCCCGGCCCAGTCATGTGGCTTTTTGAGCTCTGGTTGGGCCAACTTTTCCTAAGCTTCGGCCCCATCCCCTACCTTGGGGAAGTGAATCTTTTCTCTCTCTCTAATATACTTTCTAAATAAACTATATTTTCCAACCTAATTTCTATGCCATTCTTTGTATCTTACTCGCAGCACCGATCACAGAATCCGGAGTCTGACCTAACACTTTTCCCTCCTAACTGGACACTGACGCCATCCAGAAGAAATTGCTTCATTTCTAATATGGGATTATTGAACTTTTGCTTCATGTTCTAAATTTTTCATGAGAAAATTAAGTTTTGTGCTTTTTTTTTAAATCTCGGAAACACGAAGGCCTGAAACACCTGTCAAAAAGAAGCAATGAGCCAGGAGCAGCAGTTCACATCTATAATCTCAGCACTTTGGGGGGCAGAGGCAAGAGGATTGCCTGAGTCCAGGGGTTCAAGACCAGCTTAGGCAACTTGGTGAGACCTTGTCTCTACAAGAAATTTTTTTTTTTTTTGAGTTGGAGTCTCACTCTGTCACCCAGACTGGAGTGCAGAGGCATGCTCCTGACCACCGCAGCCTCGACCTGCTAGGCTCTGGTGATCCTTCTACCTCAGCCTTCCAAGTAGCTGGAACTACAGGCATGCGCTACCACACCTGGCTAATTTTTTTTTTATTTGCTGTAGAGACGAGGTCTCGCCAAGTTTCCCGGGCTGGTCTCAAACTGGTGGGCTCAGGCAATCCACTCGCCTCAGCCTCCCAAAGTGCTGGGATTACAGGCTGAGCCACCGAGCCCAGCCTCTACAAGAAATTTTTTAAAAAATTAGCCAGGTGTGGTGGCGCACACCTGTGGTTCCAGCTACTTGGAAGACTGAGGCAGAAGGATCACCTGAGGCCAGCAGGTCGAGGCTGCAGTGGCTGTGAGTATCCCACTGCACTCCAGCCTGGGCAACATAGAAAGACTCCAACTCAAGAAGAAAAACAAAGGAAGCAATGAAGCACTCTTCTGAAGGCAGTAAGACTCTAAACCTGGAAAGATTTTCCTGCAAGTATCCTTTTCTCTAAGGCCAGGTTCCCTTTCCTTTCTCCTCCGTAGCCTCTAGTGGCTCAGTTACCAACCGCCCTTTGTAAAACAAGGAATTTAAAGTTGTGGGGGCAGATGTCTAAAAAAGGACCCCTGAAAATCTTCCTTGAAAAAAGTTTCCCCTCAGCCCCCAAGACACTCACCATGGCCACCACCGGTCCGGAATTCATGTACTTCACCAGCTCGGGGTAGAATGGGCAGGCGGTCTTTCAGGTCAGTGTAGTGCTGCTTTAGGAGTTCCTCAGAGGCCTGCCATTGGAGAGGGGAGGCCAGTTAGGAGAAAAGCTGGAAAGGCTCAACTATGGCTCCATCTCAAGCCTCTGAACCCCCCATGAACATGGTAGGTTCCCTAAAAGCCCAGTTTTCTATTTTCGCCTGTATGCATATGGCAACCCATGAGACAAATACCATTTTAGATTGTTCTAATCATAAAAGCCCCCTTAAAAAGTCAACAGCATTAGGGATTTTGTAATTCTAAGAAGCAGATGGTTTGAGGATCTAGATTTAGGGAGTTAAGCACGGGCCGCAAATGAAAGAAACAGGTCAGGTAATACGGTCATGTTACCTCTGCTCTCTACTCACAGTGACCTTTTAAATATTTCAGAGATGACCGAAAACGTCCTCTTCTCCGAAGAGCTTGAAATTCAGCCCTCACATACTCACCCCCGAAGAACAGGGATTCGGAGCTTGCCCCACCCTCTGCCAAAGGAGGGGTCATCGCACCGAAAGCCTCGACCGGCCTGGAGTTTCAGGCTCCAGCACAAAGGGTTCCCAGTCCCCATCCGCGCCAGACGGAGACCCGCGTGGGCAGGGGCAGGGGGTCAGGGCCCAGGGCTTCGTCACTCGCTGCTGCCGCACCGCCCCGGGGCAGGAGACACGTCACCCCTGCTTCACCCCTGCGTCACCGTGCCAAGGGCGTCTGTCCTCCCGAGCCTCGGAAGGGGTCGGCGGGCCGGGCAGCCCCGGGCGGGGGCCGAGGGCGAAGACGCGCCCGCGGGAGGGGCGCCG
>NW_007260305.1:22946-23797 GCF_000164805.1 Carlito syrichta
CAAGAAGACCGAAAAATCCTTAGGCTGGCACGAACACCGAGAAGAGGCAGTGAAGAAGGGTAGTGACAAGTGGTACCATTGAAGAGGATCAGTGAGAGGGGCATCCCAGAACACACCTAAAGACCAGGCACGGTGGTTCATGCTTGCAATCCCAGCACCTTGGGAGGCAGAGGTGAAAGAACTGCCTGAGCCCACGGGTTCGAGACCAGCCTGAGCAACTTGGCGAGACCTTGTCTCTACAATAAGTCAAAAAAAAATGAACCGGGCATGGTGACACACGCCTGTAGTTCCGGTTACTTAGAAGGCTGAGGCGGAAGGATCACCTGAGCCCAGCAGGTCAAGGCTGCGGAGGCTGTGAACGTGCCACTGCATAAAAGTGTTGAGTAAAAGTCCTCCACCCACCCCTGCCCCCCAGGACTTGCCTGCCAATCTGAATGGAGAAATCCCCACGAATGGTGCCTGGCTTAGAGTCCGCTGGGTTGATCTCCCCAAGCATCACGCGGCCCGTCTTCACGACATTTAGCCCCTCCCAGACCTCGACAGCAGGGGAAAGGGACAGCATCAGACCTGCCACTCAGGACCACTAGGTAAAGGACAGCCACTGAGACAAAGGCTGATCCTAACTCCCAGCACACACCCAGAGACCCACCAGTGGCATGCTTATCAGCTCACCCCAGCATACAGCCCTATAGTAAAAACTCCATCTCAAACGTACTGCCAGAGAAAAGCCCACCCAACTCAGGGACTTCCCAGTCTAGCTGAGACAGAGAGAAACAAGAAGACCGAAAAATCCTTAGGCAGGCACGAACACTGAGAAGAGGCAGTGAAGAAGGGTAGGGACAAGTGGTCCC
>NW_007260305.1:23847-26951 GCF_000164805.1 Carlito syrichta
TTCGTCCTCCGCCTGCACGCCCCACCGGTGAAGCCCCGTCCGTCCCAACTCCAGTTCCTCGCCTCTGCCTTCCGTGACCCCCACCTGCTCCTGGCACCGCACCCCCTCTTGCACACACACGCACACCCCCCCTGGTCTTGCGCGCGCGCGCCCCCACACACACACCCCTCCTGGCCTTGAGTTCTTTTTACCCCAGTCAATGCCATCCGCTGTCACCATCAGCCCGAGCGCCCGCGCCTAACCTTGACTCTTCCTCCCCGTCGTGCACCCAGTCCTGATCCTTCCTATCCCTGAAATCCCGCCTTGCTGTCCTCGCCTCTCGGCTCGAACCCTGGTTAAGTCCTCAGCCTCCCAAAGGGGCCTCGACCTCACCTCCCGGCGCACTCGGAGGCCTCGCTCAGCAAACGGCCGTTTGTTTTGTCGACGCCCTTGCAGGCAGAATGGCGTGCACACGCCTTAGCAAAACCCCTTTTCACGGTAAGCCCTGCCGCCAGGCTGCCTGTCTCCCCACCTGCTCTTCCCCCCGGGAATGGGATTCCCGCCCACCCAGCACTACTGTGTGGCCAGGTGATCCAGGTCAAGCTGAGACACCGCTAACGTTTTAGATTCTCCCATAATGATCAATCCCGTCATGGACTTGTAGATAATTCCTCGGTCCTATGTGCCTGGCAAACCAGCCCCCCTCGGTGGTGCCCAGCTTCCCTGAGCCAGCAGGCCCCTCCCCTCACCTGCCCAGCACTTATACCCACCTGAGATCAGGACTGAGCTGACCAGAGCAATCACGCTGTCACCCAGTTGGTCCTAGCAGCATAGATCACCAGCGACTGGGCAGACTGACAATTCAGGCCTTTATTGCGCCTTCTCTGCTTTCCAAACTTCTAGTACAGAGCACTAACCTACAATAGGTTGTCAAGGACTGTCACATGCTGGAGCAATACTTCCTTTGGCCTCAATCTGAAACTTTTTTTTTTTTTTTGAGTTGGAGTCTCACTCTGTCACCCAGGCTGGAGTTGCAGTGGCATGTTCTTGGTCACCGCAGCCTCGACCTGCTGGGATCAGGCAATCCTTCCACCTCAGCCTTCCAAGTAGCTGGAAATACAGGCACACGAGACCACACCCAGTTAATTTTTTGATTTATTGTAGAGATGAGGTCTCACCAAGTAGCCCAGGCTGGTCTTGAACCCCTGGATTCAGATAATCCTCTTGCCTCAGCCTCCCAAAGTGCTGGAATACAGGCTTGAGCCACCCCACCCGGCCTGAAACACATTCTTAATTGGGTTTCCTTTTCCGAGGTTCCAAATGTCAACCATGGGAAAGTGAGAGTTTCAAGGACATTTCACACACACATATACACAGTATATATACCATATATATCTATATTAGAAACAAGGTCTGGCTATGTTGTCCAGGCTGGTCTCAAATTTATGGCCTCAAGTGATCTTACCGCAGCCTCCCAAAGTCCTAGGATTACAGGTATAAGCCACTGTACCCAGCCTTTTTTTAATTAGTCTCACTGTGTTGCCTTGGTTTAAGTGATTCTCCTGCCTTGGCTTCCCAAGTAGGCATGAGCCACTGTGCCCAGCTACCGTCTTATTTCTGGTGAATCATCTTCACTCAGTAGTCTTGGTCACCCAGCAGACCTTCTACAGATGCATCGACTAGCTCAGTGTCAAGAGTGGATAGGCTGCAGGAGGCAGGGAGAAGGGCAAAAGATACATGTGTGAGATCTCTGAAGCCAATCTCAATAACACATAGGGCCAGGCATGGTGGCTCATGCCTGTAATGCCAGCACTTTGGGAAGCCATGCTGGAAGGATTACTTAAAGCCCATGAATTCGAGACCAACACAGGCAACATAGCAAGACCCTATCTCTACCATAAAAAAGTTTTAATTAGTCAGGTGTGGTAGCACACACCGGTAGTCCCAGCTGCTTGGGAGGCTGAGGTGGGATTATCACTTGAGTCCAAGAGTTCAAGGTTACAGTGAGCTATAACTGCACCAATACTTTCCAGCCTGAGTGACACAGCAAGACCCTGTCTCAAAGTTTTAATTTTTTAAATGAAATAAAAAAGAAAGCTGTATTCCTAATAAATATTCTATATAGTTCTTACATTCTATTAACTCACATTATTCAACATATATGAAATGAAAAGAAAAAAAGTAATACAACAATACAAAGTAAACCACAAGAAATCCGACATTGGGATGAGACATTTTAATCGGATGGTAGCATATAACACTATAGGGAGCACTCACAGCTCCAAGAATGTCCCTCCAAATGATAAGGAAGTCCCTGTAAATAACTACGTTTGCTGCAGCCTGGTCCTTTGCCCACGGAAAGGAAGGGAAGTGGGTGGAAAAGAACTGTGGTCTCCCTCCCGTCATTCGTAGATCCAGTTCTGAGCACAGCTCTTATAATCCACCAGTTCCTCAGGCTGAAACCACAAGCCGATCTCCTTCTCCGCACTCCCCATGGAGTCGCTGCCATGAATGATGTTCCTGTGGGGAGGAGGGGAGAGATAGCCACGTTACCAAGGCTAGAACGATTAAACCATCCAGGAGCCCAATGCACTCCTATTGGCAGAAATCCTACAGCCACTGCAGCATAAAAGCCAAAACCTAGCCGAGCACACTGGCTCATGCCTGTAATCCCAGCACTTTGGGAGGCCGAGGCGAGAGGATTGCCTGAGCTCAGGGGTTCGAGACCAGTCTGGGTAATATGGCAAGACCTTATCTCTAGAATAAATTTTAAGAATTAGCCAGGTGTGGTGGCCATACCTGTAGTTCCAGCTACTTGGAGGGCTGAGGCAGAAGGATCGCCTAGCCCAGCAGGTAGAGGCTGCAGTGACTGTGAGCATGCCACTGCATTCCAGCCTGGGTAACAGAGTGAGATTCTGATGAAAAAAAAAAAGCCAAAACCTTCATGTATGTGAGGCCATATCAAAAGAAAAAGCCCTGAGACCTCATCTCTACAATAAAATTAAAAAATCAGCCGGGCATGGTAGCGCGTGCCTGTAGTTCTGGCTACTTGGAAGGCTGAGGCAGAAGGATCGCTGGAGCCCAGCGGGTCGAGGTTGTGGTGGCCGGGAGCGGCCACTGCACTC
>NW_007260305.1:26971-35405 GCF_000164805.1 Carlito syrichta
GTGAGAGCCCAACCAAAAAAAAAAAAAAAAACCCACAGATACCACTAACGTAAGGATGAAGGATGCCCTCCCAGCAGCCTCAGTGCAAACAGTGAGAACCTTCAGGGAAGACTAGCCAGCAAAGTGTGTGGCACTAGGTTCCACACTCTGTGTGACAGGCACAACCGCAGTGATGCTGACAACCAAAGACAAAGAGCCCTCAAACCCCAACATCACCTTAAATAGGAAGAAATCAATCAACCCTGATAAAATCAGCCAGCATGTGGTATGCCCACCCCCAGCCCCAGAAACCCACATTCTTGCAGCAACTAGGATTTTGGAAAAGAGTAAAAACCACCAATGTCGCACCTGCCAACTTGGATGCAAAAGTCCCCACGGATGGTCCCAGGCTTGGAGTCCGCAGGGCTGGTCTCCCAAGCATGACCCGGCCTGTCTTCACCACATTCAAAGCCCTCCCAGACCTCCAAGGACAGAAGAAGACATGGTCAAGGAAGAAAACCAATCGCAGTGGAAAACCTGGCAACTATTAATTCAAAAACAGAAAAATGAAAAGATCTCTTAAGATGACATTCATGCACAGAACAAATATCTATGGCACATCTACTTTTTCTAGCATGGGGGATCCCAGTCTCCCTGCCCTCAAGTCTGCCTTCCCTACATACAGTCTATTCACCACATGGCAGGCAGAGCGGCCTTTTAAAAATGCCAAATGCGCCAGGCACAGTGGCTTACACCTGTAATCCCAGCATTTGGGGAGGTGGAGAAGAGGATTGCCTGAGCTCAGGTGTTTGAGACCAGCCTGGACAATTTGGTGAGACTTCATCTCTACAATAAATCAAAAAATAGCTGGATGTGGTAGTGCATGCCTGTGGTTCCAGCTACTTGGAAGGCTGAGGCAGAAGGATCGCCTGAGCCCAGGTCAAGGCTGCAGTGGCTGTAGTGTGCCATGGTACTCCGGCCTGGGTGACAGAGTGAGGCTCTGACTCAAAAATAAATAAATAATAAAGAAAATGCCAAGCATAATACCTTCCCCACCTCCCAGCACTCAGGAGCTGCACGGCCAGCACAGCCCACCTGAGGTGGCCACCACCTGTACCTCTGAACTCCTCATCTCTGCTTTTCTGTCACTCACCCAGGCTTTAGGCATTTTACCTTTCTTTCCCTACTTCAAAAACCAAGCTTGTCCCCACCCCGGGTCCTTTGCATATGCTGGTTTCTTGGCTGGGAATGCTTTTGGCACATGGCTGGCTCCTTTTTGCGACTCAGATCTCAGCTTGAAAATCAACATGCCTTGACCATCCAATACAAAGGGGTCACCTGCCATAACATCCTATTTCACTTCTGTGCCTATCACTAACCATTAGCTAATAATTTTTTTTTTTTTTTTAGTTTCTTTATTGTCTGCTCACCCCTAACCCCTTCAAGAAAAAAAGCTATGAAAACAGAGACCCAGCCGGGCTTGGTGGCTCAGCCTGTAATCCCAGCACTTTGGGATGCCAATGTGAGAGGATTGCCTGAGCCCTCAGGTTCGAGACTAGCCCAAACAACTTGGCAAGCCTCCTATAATAAATAAAAAATTAGCCGGCCGGGCTCAGTGGCTCAGCCTGTAATCCCACGCTTTGGGAGGCCGAGGTGAGTGGACTTCCTGAGCCCGTGGGTAACTTGGTGAGACCTCATTTCTACAATAAATCAAAATCAGCCGGGCATGGTAGTGCGCGCCTGTAGTTCCAGCTGCTTGGAAGGCTGAGGCGGAAGGATCGCTGGAGCCCAGCAGGTCGAGACTGCGGTGGCCAGGAGCGGCCACTGCACTCCAGCCTGGGCGACAGAGTGAGACTCCAACTCAAAAAAAAAAACAAAACAATTAGCCAGGTGTGGTAGCACGCACCTGTAGTTCCGGCTACTTGGAAGGCTGAGGCAGAAGGATCGCCAGAGCCCAGCAGGTCAATGTTAGGGTGGCTGTGAGTATGCCACAGCACTATAGCCTGGGCGACAGAGTGAGAGTTCAACTCAGGAAAAAAAAAGAAAAGAAAAGAAAACAGACACTGCTTTTGACTCATTCATGACTGTCTCACTGGTATATAGAAGAGAGAGCCTGCACAGATGACAAGCAATACATACTTGCAGCAGTAGTACTATGATCAACAACAGCCACTCCCTCTGCCTTCCAGGAGCTTCCAATCAGGCAGGCATCTCCCCTTCTCTCCTGGCTGTGGGTCTCAGTGAACAGATGAAGCCTGTCTTTGCTAGGTCAGAGAGCCAACTCATATCCTACCTGTCTGATCCTCTCAGCCCCAGGTTCCTCTGCATCAGTGAGGACTTGACATCAGAGACAAGAATCACAGCACTCATTCCTCCCCACTCCCAGCTAGTATGCACATCAGTAATCCACAAAGGCACACTCACCATGGCAACTACTGGCCCTGAGCGCATGTATTTCACCAGGCCAGCAAAGAAGGGACGGTCTTTCAGATCAATGTACTGTTCCTTGAGAAGGTCTCAGAAGCCTATTCCAGAGCACAGAGAATGAGACTGACCCCCAAATTATCTAAGAACTGGTCAACTACTTAATTCCCCCTCACCCATTCTTATTTATTCATTTTGAGTTGAAGTCTCACTCTGCCACCCAGGCTGGAGTGCAGTGGCACATTCACGGCCACTGCAGCCCCCACCTGCTGGGCTCAGGCGATCCTTCTGCCTCAGCCTTCCAAGAAGCTGGAACTACAAGCACGTGCCACTATGCCCAGCTAACTTTTTGATTTACTGTAGAGGCAGGATCTCGCCAAGTTGCCCAGGCTGGTCTCAAACCCCTGGGCTCAGGCAATCCTTTCACCTCTACCTCCCAGAATACTGGGATTACAGGCGTGAGCCACCACACTCAGCACCATCCTGTTATTTAAAACATGTACTCTCAGCCGTGCATGGTGGCTCACGCCTGTAATCCCAGCACTTTGGGAGGCAGAGGCAAGAGGATTACCCAAACTCAGGGGTTTGAGACCAGCCTGAGCAACATGATGAGATCTTGTCTCTACAATAAATCAAAAAACCAGCTGGGCATGGTGGCACACACCTGTGATGGTTCCAATTATTTAGAAGGCTGAGGTGGAAGGATTACCTGAGTCCAGCAGGCTGAGGCTATGGTGGCCATGAATATGCCACCGCTCTCCAGCCTGGGCAACAGAAACTCCGACTCAAAATAAACAAATAAAATAAATAAAACATGCACTCTCAGCTCCACAGGGGAGCAGTGACAGGGACTAAAACTGCTTCTACAGTTTTGTACCAACTGCCCCCCCCCGGCCTTATTTGATCAGGATAAAGTCACAAAACATAACCAAGTCCAGCCATCTCATTTTGGACAGGAAAACTAATTCCCATTCCCAGAGCAAATCCCAACTAAAATTTTAGCAGGATGAGAGGAAGGCGGTCTCAGCATGTGATGAGCAGTCAACTATACTGGGCTATCCCTGGGGAGACTTCACGCCGAGGCAAAAGATAAAGGCCCGGCAAGGTGACCATGCAATGCCCACAACTATCTGCAAATCACCAAAGTACCTAACATGTAGAAAGAAATAATTCTGCTAAAAAATAAATCAGAATGTCTCACATTTCAAGGCTGGTATGTGGGATCAAATCAAACGAGTGAGAGAACAAGCCATCTGCTCAGCAGTTTCAGCTCAACGTGGCTGTGTTCATCCTTGGCCCTTGTGGGTCATCTTGTTAAGGGTCTGACGGGCACCATTAGTTCCCAGGTCTGTGGTACTGCACTGTAAGGGCACGCTTGTAGTGATACATGCAAAAGTGGAGATAAGCCAAAAGCACATCCAGAACATTCTATCATCCAGCCACTGGTTGACCATCGCTTGCCAAAGCAAAACTATAGGGCCACGTCATCATTCAAAGGTCGGGATCCACCCCTTACCCTGTCCTTTCCTATCCAAGTGCAAGACTTTCTCAGTGGTGAGGTCCTAACACACACTGACCTGACCAGAATACTCATCCTTTTGTTGTTTGTTTTTTAGTAGGGGTCTTATCCTGTCACCCAGGCTGGAATGCAGTGGCACAATCATAGCTCAAGGCAGCCTCCAACTCCTGGGCTCAAGCGATCCTTCCACTGAGTAGCTGGGGACCACAGGCACACACCATCACACCTGGCTAAGTTTTTTTTTTTTGTTTTTTTTTTTAATTTTAGAAACGAGGCCTCACTATGTTGCCAGGCTGGTTTGAACTCCAGGCCTCAAGTGATCTTCTCGCTTTAGCCTCCTGAGTCACTGGTACAATAAATATGAGCCACTGTACCTGGCTCTGAGAACAGTCTTTTTTTTTTTTTTAATTTTTTTTGAGTCGCACTCTGTCACCCAGGCTAGAGTACAGTGGCACATTCACGGCCACCCCAGCGTCGACCGGCTGGGCTCCAGTGATCCTTCTGCCTCAGCCTTCCAAGTAGCGGGAACTACAGGTGTGTGCCACCATGCCCAGCTAATTTTTTTTTTTTTTAATTGTAGAGAGGAGGTCTCATCAAGTTGCCCGGGTTGGTCTCGAACCCACAGGCTCAGGCAATCCACTCACCTCAGTCTCCCAAAGTGCTGGGATTACAGACTGAGCCACCGAGCCCGGCCAGAATGCTCTTTTAATTCTGTTAATGGTTCCAATTATCTTTAGGTTGCAAAACAGATCACAGACTTTTCTGGGGAGGAACCTCAGGAAGAACCCCTTGCTTCCCACATCCACGCCAGACTTAAACTGCGCTTGAGAGTCATGGCAGCGATCCCTCCTTTCGTTCCTTGCCAAACCCAGACATCCTGGATAGGAGACTCAGAGTTAAAAAGACAATGTCTGTAATACCAGCACTTTGAGAAGCCAAGGCAGGAGGATCACTTGAGGCCAAGAGTTTGAGACCAGCCTAGCAAGACCTCGTTTCTTTTTTCTTTTTTTTTTTTGAGTTGGAGTCTCACTCTGTCGCCCAGACTGGAGTGAAGTGGCTGCTCCCAGCCACCGCAGCCTTGACCTGCTGGGCTCCGGCGATCCTTCCGCCTCAGCCTTCCAAGTAGCCGGAATTACAGGCATGCGCTACCACACCCTGCTGATTTTTTGATTTATTGTAGAGATGAGGTCTCGCCAAGTTGCCCAGGCGGGTCTCGAACCCGCGGGCTCAGGCAATCCACTCACCTCAGCCTCCCAAAGGCGTGGGATTACAGACTGAGCCACCAAGCCCGGCTAAGACCTCGTTTCTACAAAAAAATTGAAAAAAAAAAAATGAGCCAGGCATGGTGGCATAAGCCTGTAGTCCTGGCAACTCGGGAGGTTCAGGTAGGAAGCTCACACAAGCCCGGAAGTTTGAGGCTGCAGTAAGGTATGATTATGCCACTGCACTCCAGCCTGGATGACAGAGCAAGTCCTTCTCTAAAAGAAAAAATATATATATATTTTTTTTTAGTTGGAGTCTCACTCTGTCGCCCAGACTGGAGTGTAGTGGCACACTCGCGGCCAACACAACCTCGACCTGCCGGGCTCCGGTGATCCTTCCGCCTGTCTTCCAAGTATCCAGATCTATAGGCGCGCGCTACCACGCCAACTAATTTTTGATTTATTGTAGAGACGAGGTCTCACAAAGTTGCCCAAGTGGGTCTCAAACCCGAGGGCTCAGGCATTCCACTCGCCTCGTGGTGCGTTGGCCTCCCAAAGTGCTGGGATTACAGGCTGAGCCACTGAGCCCAGTCAAGAAAAAATTTAAAAACAGAATTCAGGCCAGGTGTAGTGGCTCAAGACTAGAATCCCAGCACTTTGGGAGGCCAACGCAAGAGAATTTCCTGAGCCCAGGGGGTCAAGATCAGCCTAGACAACTTGGCCTTGTCTCTACAAAAAAATTAAAAATTAGCTGGGCGTGGTGGCACGTGCCTGTAGTTCCAGCCACATGAGAGACCGAGGTGAGAAGATTGTCTGAGACCACAGGTTTGAGACCAGCCTGGACAGCTTGGCGAGACCCTGTCTCTACAATAAATCAAAAAATTAGCCAGGCATGGTGGCACATTCCTGTGGATCCAGCTACTTGGAAGGCTAAGGCAAAAGGATCACCTGAGCCCAGCAGGTCAAGGCTGCGGTGGCCGGGAGCGTGCCACTGCACTCCAGCCTGGGCGACAGAGTGAGACTCCTGCTCAAAAAAACAAAAAACAAAAAACAAAAGCAAAAAAACCAACCCAGGCAACTTGGTAAGACCTCATCTCTACAATAAATCAAAAAATTAGCCGAGTGTGGTGGTACACGCCTGTAGTTCCAGCTACTAGGAAGGCTGAGGCAGAAAGATCGCATGAGTCCAACAGGTCGAGTCTGCAGTGGTCACGAGCTTGCCCCTGCATTCCAGCCAGGGCGACAGAGTGAGACTCCAACTCAAAGATAAGTCAATAAAAATAAAAATATAGCGACCAGGCGCAGTAACACATGCCTATAATCCCAGCACTTTGGGAGGTTGAGGTGAGAGGATTGCATGAGCCCATGGGTTCAAGACCAGCCTGGACAACTTGGTGAGACCTCACCTCTACAATAAATCAAAAATTAGCCAGGTATGGTGGCGCATGCCTGTACTTGGAAGGCTGAGGAGGAAGGATCGCCTGAGTTCAGCAGGTTGAGGCTGCAGTGGCCGTAAGCATGCCACTGCACTCCAGCCTGGGTGACAGGTTGTTACTCCAACTCAAAAAAAAAAGCCAGGTGCAGTGGCTCAAGCCTGCAATCCCAGCAGTTTGGAGGCTGAGGTGAGAGGATTGTCTGAGCCCACAGATTCGAGACCAGCCTAGGCAACTTGGTGAGACTTTATCTCTACAATAAATCAAAAAATTAGCCAAGCATGGTAGCATACACCTGTAGTTCCAGCTAAGTGGAAGGCTGAGGTGGAAGGACTGCTTGAGCCGGGCTTCAGTGCCCTCCAGCCTGGGAGACAGAGTGAGATTCCAACTAAAAAAAAAAAAAAAAGAAAGCCAGGGTCGGTGACTCAATCTGTAATCCCGCGTCTTTGGGAGGCTGAGATGAGTGGATTGCCCAGGCAAGAGCTCATCTCTACAATAAATTTTAAAAAACTAGCCAGGCGTGGTAGCGTGCGTCTGTAGTTCCAGCTACTTGAAAGGCTGAGGCGGAAGGATCGCCTGAGCCCAGCAGGTCGAGGCTGCGGTGGCCGGGAGCGGCCACTGCACTCCAGTCTGGGCGACAGTGAGACTCCAACTCAAAAAAAAAGGAAAAGAAATTAAATGCACGAGGCGGGGTCCAAAATTAATTCCCTTAATGAGATAAAATACCATACCCTAATTTATTTGATTTGAAAATTTGAAATCTTATCTCTCAAATTAAGAAGATTCCTGGTGATTAATACTTTGCATTTGTGGAAAGACCGCTGTGTCAGTGCCTTGCAGAAATGTCTGCTCTGCTGTTTCAGGAGAGACTCCCCAAAGGCAAAATCATTTTCCCCCACAAGTTCCTATGGTGCCTAATATATGCTAGATGCTAATTGGGTAGTATGTGATGCTGGAAAGGTTTTCTTGCTGAAAAACAACCTGCCTGAAAGGGGGGAGAAGCTATCTACAATATCTGCTGAGAAAGCTCAAGACCAGAAGCTCAAACATGCCCAGAGCTCTGAGTCAGAAATTACAGAGGTGCAGTAAAACGTGGAACTCTGCATCACTAAGGGAAAAGAGGGGCTCTTTTCTTTCATTTTTTGAAAATAAAGATGGGGGCCTCAGGCTGGGCACCGTTGCTCACGCTTATAATCCCAGAACTTTGGTTTTTTTGGTTTTGTTTTAGTCAGAGTCTCACTCTGTGGTCCAGGCTGGACTGTAGTGGCACGTTCACAGTCACTGCAGACTCAACCTGCTGGGCTCAGATGATCTTTCTGTCTCAGCCTTCCAAGTAGCTAGAAGTACAGGCATGCGTCACCACACCCAGCTAATTTTATGATTTACTGTAGGGACAAGGTTTCACAAAGTTGCCCAGAATGGTCTCAAACCCCTGGACTCAGGCAATCTCTTGCCTCAGTCTCCCAAAGTGCTGGGATTACAGGCATGAGCCACTGCATCCAGCCCGAGACTATTTTCAAAACTTCCAAATAATTTGGTCTGTTCCAAGACATTTGGAAGGCTGAGGCGGAAGGATCGCTGGAGCCTAGCAGGTCGAGGCTGCGGTGACCAGGTGTGACCACTGCACTCCAGTCTGGGAGACAGAGTGAGACTCCAACGCAAAAAAAAGAAGGAACAAATATTCTGACTAGTCAATAAACAATGCATTGTGGGAGAACTACAGCCACTGAGAAAGGAGGGGCCCCCTCCAGGAGGCAATTCCTAAGGCGGCATCACTTCCTGGCCTACCTTCCTGAACTTGAGTTGCCCTCTCATTATAGCACCTTGACGTTGTGGTCGAATTTTCTGTTGGTGTCTGCCTCCCCACTGGTCTGCCG
>NW_007260305.1:35455-35901 GCF_000164805.1 Carlito syrichta
CCTGTAGTTCCAGCTACTTGGAAGGCTGAGGTGGAAGGATCTCCTGAGCCCAGCAGGTCAAGACTGCGGTGGCAGTGAGCATGCCACTGCACTTCAGCCTGGGCGACACAGTGAGACTCCAACTCAAAAGTAATAATAATAATAATTATTATTATTATAGGCCGGGCTTGGTGGCTCAGCCTGTAATCCCAGCACTTTGGGAAGCTGAGGCGAGTGGATTGCCTGAGCCCGCGGGTTCAAGACCAGCCCGGGATCGCTTTGCGGCCGGGGTCCTCAGCACACCTGGACTTTGTCAATCAGGCGGGCCTCCAAGGCTGGCTCCCAACACCCCTGGAAGTGTCGAAGCTTCCCCGGCCCAGGAAGTGGCCCCAGCCAAGCCTCCTGTGGAGGCTGATCCTCTCCCCAGCCAGCAAGATGCCCAGGCTCAGCCTCCGCAGCTCCCTGGT
>NW_007260305.1:35951-43509 GCF_000164805.1 Carlito syrichta
AGTGTTCAACCTGTGGTGACGGAGACTTCAGAAACCACGGACTCTTTAGGCCATCAAGGGGGCCTAGCTCCGGCCGTAGGGCCACCCAAGGAATGCCCTCCCCGCCCACCGGAGAGCTCGACTGCATCTCAGAAGCCCCCTGGGAGTGTCGAAGCTTCCCCGGCCCAGGAAGTGGCCCCAGCCAAGCCTCCTGTGGCGGCTGATCCTTCCCCCAGCCAGCAAGAGGCCCTGGCTCAGCCTCCGCAGCTCCCTGGTGAGCCTGAGGCTGTGCCGAGTCACGACCACCTGCAGCCCCCGACATCGCCCAGTGTTCAGCCTGTGGTGACCGTGACTCCAGAGGCCACGGACTCTCCAGGCCCGCAAGGGGGCGCAGCTCCGCCCAAGGAACGCCCTCCCCGCCCGCAGGAGAGCTCGCCGGCGTCTCCGGAGCCCCCTGGGGCTGTCGAAGCTTCCCCGGCCCAGCACGAGGCCCCACCTAAGCCTCCAGCGTTCTCCCCATGGTATCCAAGTCCGCTTCATGATGAAATGATGCCGCCATCCCCAGACCTGCGTGCACCGCCATGACCAGCTAATATGGTCGAGTTTTTGGTAGAGACGGTTTCACTGTGTTGCCCAGACTGGTCTCACACTCCCGGGCTTGACTGAGTCTCCCGCCTCAGCCTCCCAAGGTGACGGGATCATGGGCTCATGTCCGGCCGCATTCACCTCTCGATTACTTGCTCTACTTTTTTCTTTTCTAAATAGTGAACACCCGTGCCTCTTTGCTTTCTGGGATAACTCATGCTCCTACATGTGCCTCCACGCTCCATATCTGTGTGTGTTCCTCGGCGCTGCTCTCTTCCCCGCTAGCCATCTCTTTGATCTACTTCATTTTATTAAAGAGCGACGGGGCCTTGTTATGTTGTCCGGCTGGCCTGGATCTCCTGGGAGGAGGGAGGACGGCCTCACGGCGGCCAGGGCTGGGCCCCGGGAAACCCTCCGCTGCCCTCCTCGCCTCTGGACTAACTCACAGAGGGAGCGGGGAGCGGGGCGGGGGCGCCGCCCACCTCGGCAGCCCTCGCAGCCGGGAGCCAGCCAACCACCGAGCTTCAACGGCCGCCCGGCACCGGCCAACAGAAAGCGGCGCCTGACGTCATCACGCCGGCCGCCGCTCCGGCCCCGCCCCCGTCCTGCGGAGCCAATCGCGGCCCCGGAGGAGCCGCGGGGCGTGGCCTGTCGCTCCCGGACGCCCTAAATTGCCGGGCCCCGAGCGGGCGCGCAGTCTGGCGGTTGGAGGGCCCGGGACGTCAGCCGGGCGCGGAGAGGCGTCCTCCGCGCAGCTCGCCTCCCGCAGGTCCGCGTCGGGCCGGATCCTGGCTTCTGACCTCGCTGGGCTTCGGCACCGTCTGCGCGACATCGGGGCGGTGGCTTGGCCTCCCTTGGCCCAAGTTTCCCGCAGGCAGCGGCCCGGCCGCGCCTGCCCTGCCTTTCCTCCCCGAGGGCCTCGGCGTACAGAGGAGTCTCTGCCTGGCGCTTTCAGGAGAACCACACCTTATGCCAAGGGAGCAGCGTCCTGTCACTCGCTTACTGTCCTCTAACCTCCGAGGGAAGGGTGGGGGGGGGGATAGCAACGGCAAAATATGCAATAAAACCCTTTAGATGCTGATAGGAAGCCCTTGCACCCAGGTTGGCCTCAAACTTCTGGTTTCAAGTGATCTTTCTCCCTCAGTCAAGTAGCTAGCACTCAGGTGCGTACAATCACTCACAGCTACTTTGAAAATATTTTGTAGAGACAGGGTTAGGGTTAGGGTTAGGGTTAGGTTGTCCAGGCTGGGCTTGAACTCCTGGCCTCAAGCAATCCTCCCACCTTGATCTCCCAAGTAACTGAGACTATAGGTATGCACCACTGCACTCAACTGAATCGGATAAGTCTAGAACAGTGCTGTCCAATAGAAATACACAATGAACCCCATACATAATTGTAAATGTTCTAGTAGCCACATTATAAAAAGGTAAAGAGGGCCAGGCATGGTGGCTCTTGCCTGTAATCCCAGCACTTTGGGAGGGTGAGACAGAAGAAGTGATTGAGCCCAGGAGTTCAAGACCAGCTTTAGCAACACAGCGAGGCCTCATCTCTACAAAAAATTAAAAAATTAGCTGGGCACGGTTGTGTGCATCTGTAGTTCCAGCTACTTGGGAGGCTGAAGTGGAAAGATGACTTGAGCCCAGGAGTTCAAGGCTGCAGAGAGCTGTGAACATACCACTGCACTCCAACCTGGGTGACAAGCAAGACCCTGTCTCTTTAAAGAAAAAAAAAACAGGTAAAATTAATTTTTTTTTTTTTTGAGTTGGAGTCTCCTCGCCTAGGCTGGCATACAGTGGCATGCCCTCGGCCACCCCAGCATTGACCTGCTGGGTTCAGGTCATCCTTCCAGTTCAGCTTCCAAGCAGCCAGAACTACACGCGCACTCTACCTCACCCGGCTAATTTTTTTATTGTAGAGACAAGGTCTTGCCTAGTTGTCCGGGTTAGTTTTGAACCCTCAGGCTTCCGAAGTGCTGGATTACAGGCTGAGCCATCGAGCCTGACTGAAATTAATTTTAAGAATATATTTTAGTTAACTCAATATATCCAAAATATTTTCATATTGACATGAAATCAGTTCAGAAATTGGGAGGTTATCGATTCTTTTTTCACACTGAGTTGTCAAAACCCAGCGCTATTGCTCATAGCACACCTCCACGTGGACTTGTCATGCTTCAATGGCCACATGAGCTATGGCTGCCACATGGGACAGCATGGCTCTAAAACCTGGTTCATGTGGCAAAATGAGCGTTTTGCATTAAGTCAACAATAGCAAGTATTAAGGCGGAAACACAGGCTGGGAGAGGTGAGGTGAGCTGCCCAGTGCTGGCGAGGTTGATGGGTAAGGCCGGGGCTGTGGACTGGTGAGAACAAGCCTCCTCACAGGGTCCAGGTGAAGATGGTGGAGACCACGCAGGAGGCGGCACTGTGCCTGGCTCCCTCGGCCACTCACTCGCAAGCAGCATAGGCTCCCTCACCAGATGCTGTCAGTGGTCACCGCACAGGGAGTGGCTGGCTGGTGGGAGGGCGGGGATCATTGGGCACTGGCTGGGAACCCTGTGTCAGCTCTGGGCACTTCCCATAATACCCCGATGGGCTTGTGCCTCTGGGTTCAGGACACCACGAGCTTTGGGCCGACTCCATCAGGCTCTGGGGGTCCCTGTGGGCCACCCTCTTGGCTGATGGCGCTGGTCATCTCTCTCGCAGAGCCATGAAGCTGCTGGCCAGGGACGCTCCCTGCAGGACAGCATGGGCAGAGCCTGGCTGCCACAAGTCCAAGGTGCCAGGTGCCAGGGCGCACGGCTCCTGCTCATGTCCACCATCATGCATTCCAGAGGCTGCTAGGGAGGGAAGGGGCTCTGTGGCAGAAGCCACCAGTTCTGGGGTTAATTTTTTTTTTAATTGGAGTCTCACTCTGTTGCCCAGGCTGAAGTGGAAAGGCACAATCATGGCTCACCACAGCCTCAAACTCTTGGGCTCAGGTGATCCTTCTGCTTCAGCCTCCTGAGTAGCTTGGGACTACAGGCAAGCACCATCACATCTGGCTAATTTTTAGATTTTTTTTTTTAGAGATGAGGTCTTCCTATGTTGCTCAGGCTGGTCTTGAACTCCCAGGCTCAAGCAATCCTCTCACCTCTGCCTCCCAAAGTGCTGAGATTACAGGTTTAAGCCCCCATACCTGGTCAGTTCTAGGTTTAAACTTTGAAGAAGCCCTGACAGAGTCCACATTTGTACTCTTGGAAGCCCTGAGCCACCGTTTACAAAGCTACCCCGCTGGAGAGGTGAAGTAGAGAGAACACACAGAAAGCCCTTGCAAATGGGGAGAGACCCTTGGACTCTAAGAACACAGCCAAGAAGCCTGGTCATCTGGCTGCCCCAGCCACAGCTGACCTACCAGCTGAGTGCAGCCAATGCAGTTACAAGGTACAACAATTAAGTTTGCAAACTCACCCTTTAAAAAGTGCTACATACCTCAATGCCAAATATCACTATGGTCACCTTTGAAGAACTCCCCTTGGAAAGCTGTACACCGAAGCTGGCTCTGATGACCATTCCAGAAAAAGAGTTCCAAAATTGCTTTGATGAGTGTACTACCCACAGGTGTCAGTGCATAGCTTCCCAAGGGGAGTATTTCTAAGGTGACTGTAATGATATTCAACAGTGAGGTATGTTGCACTTTTTCTAGGATGAGTTTGCAAACTTTAATTACCAGACCCCATATACGGCACCACCGGCAAGACCAGGAGATGAACTGCCCATCTGGGCCATGACAGGTGTACAGAATCATGGCCAAATAATTGTTGTTGGAGTTTCTGTTTTGTTTTTATAAGAAATGGGGTCTTACTATATTGGCCAGACTGAACTCAAACTCCTGGGCTCAAGTGATCCTCCTGCCTCAGCCTTCTGAGTAGCTAAGACTTACAAGTCCATGTCATCACGCCTGGCACAATAAGTGTTTTAAGTCACTTGCTTTTGGGGTAATTCTTAAATACTGATGTAAATAACTGAAACAAGATGGAAGATAATAATAGACACAACACAGAACCCAGAAGTCCTGGAAATGAAACATTTGACTGTTAGGGAGAAATGCCTCAGTAAATGGTTGGGTAACAGTACAGACACAGCTGAGTTAGCACTCTGGAATGCTGAACTTGGAATCTCCCATAATGCAGTGAAAGAGAGAAAATGGTGGAAAGAATGAGTGAGGAGCTTGAGGTATATATGGAGTCTCCACATCCATCTATGGAAGTTCATCTGTCTAAAGAGCAGTGAGAAAACAGGGAAAGACACAACACAGATGTGCAATGAGACCGGACGTGGGACTCAGGCCTGTAATCTCAGCACTTTGGGAGGTCAAGGAGAGGGAATTACCTGAACCCACAGGTTCAAGGGCAGGCTGGGCAACTTGGCAAGACCTCATTTCCACACTAAATCAAAAAATTAGCTGGACGTGGTAGTGCTCATCTGTAGTTCCGGTTACTTGGAAAGCTGAGGTGGAAGGATTGCCAAAGCCCAGCAGTTCAACGCTGGGGTGGCCATGAGCATGCCTTTGCACTCCAGCCTGGGCAACAGAGTGAGACTCTAACTCAAAAAAAAAAAAAAAAAAAAGCAACACTTCTTATATGTCTCCAGTTTGAGAAAGTCCAGTCAGTGTGGTGTAGGAAGGATAAAATTGGCCAACCCACATGTGCATGTGGTGGTGCTTCAGAATCCAGTGATATGGAGGACATTCATAAACTTTCCTGAGAGAAGGGACAATGATTAAGAGATAATCAGCATCCTGGAACAGGTGAAGCTGGTGAGCTGACCAGTGGTTGCCAGGGATTGGGAGCAGAGGGGGTGGACTTCAGAAGGACAGGGTGGGGCTTCTTTGAGGTGATGAAACTGTATCTACTGCTGAGATGGCTACATAACTATATGCATTTGTTAAAACTCAGATTTTTGCCGGGCTCAGTGACTCAGCCTGTAATCCCAGCACTTTGGGAGGCCGAGGTGAGTGGATTGCCTGAGCCCGTGGGTTCGAGATCCACCTGGGAAACTTGGTGAGACCTCATCTCTACAATAAATAAAAATTCAGCCGGGCATGGTAGCGCACCTGTAGTTCTAGCTTTTTGGAAGCCTGAGGCTAAAGGATAGCGGAGCCCAGCAGGTCAAGGTTGCAGTGGCCGGGAGCATGCCACTGCACTACAGTCTGGGTGACAGAGTGAGACTCCAACTCAAAAAAAAAAAAAAAAAAACAACTCAGATTTTTACACCAAAGTAGTGATTTATCCTGTATGTTAATTTTTAATTAATAATTTTGGAAAAGATCATATGAATCACTTTGACATGAGACATCTCATGAGTATAACACAAAGCTGGAAGATGTTGGGGAAATCTCCGACAAGTTCTAAGGAAAAAGAATTTTAAACATGAAATCCTAAATGCGTCCAAATTGGCACTCATTTGAGAAGGCAAAGAAAAGAGGTTTTGGGATGAGCAACCCCTAAAGAAGTTTCACACTTGCAGGCCCTCTCTGAAAGAATGATTACAGGGTGTGCTCAAGAAGAAAAGATAATGAATTCAAGGTCAGGTTCAGTGACTCCCGCCTGCAATCCTAGCACTTTGGGAGACTGAGGCAGGACAATCACTTGAGGCCAGGATTTTGAGACCAGTCCAGGGAACAGAGTGAGACCTCATTTTTTATTAAAAAAAATTTTTTAATTAGCTGGGTGTAGTGGTGTGTGCCTGTAGTCCCAGCTATCCGGAAGGCTGAGGCAGGAGAATTGCTTGAGCCCAGAAGGCCAAGGGTGTGGTGAGCCATGGTTGTATGACTGTATTCCAGCCTGGGTGGCAGAGTGAGACTCCACTCAAAAAAACCCAAAAAACAAAAAGATAATGGATCCAAGAAAGAGAAAGGAAGATATGAGGAAAAAAAAAAGTAGCGGGCAAAGAAATTAGAGTCCTTATAGTCATTTAACTATTGATAAATAACAAGAAAAAAGTAACAAGTTGGAAAACATACACGAGTCTCCTCATATGAGAATCGGCCGCAGCAGTAAACAGGTGCACTGCTCTTGTGAGAGGATAAAAGTGACAGATTTTGAGGGCCTTGTCCATTGCAGGCCAAAAATTCTATAAGCCAATGCAATTGAACATATTATGAAAATGAATTTTTTTAAATGTTGTGGTCTTTTGGGAAGGCACATGGAAAGATAACAACATATACTACTAAGTTCAAGAAGAGCCAGACATGGTGACTGACGCCTGTAATCCCAGCACTTTGGGAGCTGGAGGCGAGAGGTTGGCCTGAGCCCAGGGGTTCAAGACCAGCCTGGGCAACTTGGTAAGACCTCATCTCTACAATAAATCAAAACTTAGCTGGGCATAGTGGCATTTGCCTGTAGTTCCAGCTACTTGGAAGGCTGAGGCAGAAGGATTACCGGAGCCCAGCAGGTCGAGGCTGTGGTAGCTGTGAGCATGCCACTGCACTCCAACCTGAGCGACAGAGTAAGACTCCAACTCAAAAAAAAAAAAAAAGGAAAGAAAGAAAGAAAGAAAAAGAAACTAGAGAAATCTGAGTAAGTTGGATGAATTGTGGCAATGTTTTTACTGTAATATCATAGTACAGTTTTGCAAAATGTTACCAGTGGGAGAAACTGGACAAACCATACAAGACATCTCTGTAGAATTTCTTACAACTGCGTGGGAACCTACAGTTATCTCAATTTCCATTTAAAAACAAACAAACACTCAGACTTTTACTGCAACCTAAGAGCGATGACCTTGGAAAGTGGGACTCGGGAGGTGGGAGTAGAAAGAAGAGTCACTTTACCTTTTTAAAAAAAAATTGAGTTGGATTCTGATTCTGTCGCCCAAAGCTAGAGTGCAGTGGCACCCTCACAGCCACCACAGCTTGACCTGCTGGACTCAGGTGATCCTTCCACCTCAGCCTTCCAAAAAGCTGGAACCACAGGCACACTCCACCACACCCAACTAATTTTTTTTTTTTTTT
>NW_007260305.1:43529-48959 GCF_000164805.1 Carlito syrichta
CTTTTTTGATGTATTGTAGAGATGAGGTCTCGCTGCCCAGGCGGGTCTCGAACCCGCGGGCTCAGGCAATCCACTCACCTCAGCCTCCCAAAGCGTGGGATTACAGGCTGAGCCACCGAGCCCGGCTTGAGCCACTGACCCTGGCTAATTTTTTTGATTTATTGTAGAGATGAGGTTTCACCATGTTACCTAGGCTGATCCCAAACCCGTGGACTCAGGCAATCCTCTTGTCTCTACCTCCCAAAGTTCTGGGATTATAGGTGTGAGCCACAATGCCCAGCCACTCCATTCTTAATGCTTACATAGACATGCAAATATATACAAAACATTCATTTTTCTTTTGTTTTAAAAAATAAACTTTGGATCATATTATTCATATTACTCTGAAATTTGCTTATTCAATTCAGTGTAAGTCATAGAAATGTTTCCTTGTCAATAAACGCAAATATCAGCCAGGCTCGGTGGCTCAGCCTGTAATCCCGCGCCTTTGGGAGGCTGAGGTGAGTGGATTGCCTGAGCCCGCGGGTTCGAGACCCGCCTGGGCAGCGAGACCTCATCTCTACAATAAATCAAAAAATCAGCTGGGCGTGGTAGCGCGTGCCTGTAGTTCCGGCTACTTGGAAGACTGAGACAGAAGGATCGCCAGAGCCCAGTAGGTCAAGGCTGCGGTGGCCGGGAGTGGCCACTGCACTCCAGTCTGGACGACAGAGTGAGACTCCAACTCAAAATAAATAAATAAATAAATAAATAAATGCAAATATCATCCATCTTTTAATTTTTTTTAATTTAGCTTTTCTTTCTATCTTTTTATCCCACAGTAGTTGAATGAGCTAAATTGTTCTGGAAAGTTCATTATGAAAACCCACAGCCACCCACATCGGTTGTTATGCATTCCCCAGAGGCAAAACCCTCTCATTCTTTTAGCCCAAAATAATTTGTTCATTGTTGCTTACTCATTTGTTAGTTTTGAGACATTATTTAATTACTTCCAAGTGTATTTACCTCTCTCATCTTCGGTCACTATTACATTCTCACTCCCCCTTACCCTTCTCAGTGTAATTATATCATAAAGGTAGGGGAAAACCTGATATTTCTAGATCCATATTCCATTACTGGCTTCATATAAAACTGCATTCATAACAGAAACATAGAATACTACAATGACTTTTTCTTTTCCGAATAACATTTTTTTCCTCTGAAGATAATAAGTGTATTTCTCTGCCTATTTTTCTGTGAATATGTCACTGCTCCAACTCCAAATTCTGCCAATTGTATAAATTGCTTCTCAATATTATCAGTATGTTGAGTATTTTGATTAGTTTCCTTTTTTTTTTTTTTGAGTGGGGTCTCACTCTGTCACCCAGGCTGGAGTGCCGTGGCACACTCATGGCCACCGAGCCACAACCTGCTGGGCTCAGGCAATCCTTTCACTTCAGCCTACCAAGTAGCTGGAACTACAGGCACACACCACCATACCTGGCTAATTTTTTTGATTTATTGTAGAGATGAGGTCTTGCCAAGTTGCCCAGGCTGGTCTCAAACCCATGGGTTCAGGCAATCCTCTTACCTCAGCCTCCCCAAGTGCTGAGATTACAGTCTTGAGACACCACACCAGGCAAATAGTTGCATTTATGAATGACTCTCTATTGAACCAAAACGTCCCTCCTGCTCTGATATGAGTTGCCTGCTGTCTGTTCCTGCTGCCCCACTGTCACCCTGGTGAGTCCCTCTGCTTCTTTCTTGAGTTAGATTCCTGATTCTTGAATTCCAACATATTTTGTTTGTTTTTTCGGGGTTTTTTTGAGTCAGGGTCTCATTCTGTTGCCCAGGCTGGAGTACAATCACACGATCATGGCTCACTGCAGCCTTGAACTCCTGGACTCAGGTGAACTTTCCCCCTCAGCCTCCCAAGCAGCTGGGACTACAGGTACATACTACCACACCTGGCTCATTTTTTGAGTTTTTGTAGAGACAAGGTCTTGCTATGTTGCACAGACTAGTCTTGACTTCTGGGCTCAAGAAATCATCCCCCATCGGTCTCCCAAAGTGCTGGAATTAGATGTGAGCCACTGCGCCCAGCCCCAAGACTTTTTCTTCCTTGGCTTCTTCCCTCGATTTGGTGGAATCCATCCTCCAGTAACTTCCAGAAGGGGTGCATGATAAGTATTTTTGGAAATTGCCCATCTTGAATTTCTTCATTCGATCCACATTAAATTGTTAGTTTGCCGGGGCACAAAATCCTAAATATAACCTTTTCTTAGAATTTTGAAGGCATTGGTCACTATCTTCCAGCTTTCCGTGTTACTGTTGGGTGGTCTAAAACCTTCTAATTTTCTCTTTCTTTCTTTTTTTTTCTTTTTTTTTTTTTTTGAGTTGAAGTCTCACTCTGTCGCCCAGACTGGAGTGCAGTGACAGGCTCCCGGCCACTGCAGCCTCAACCTGCTGGGCTCCAGTGATCCTTCCACCTCAGCCTTCCAAGTAGCTGGAACTACAGGTGCGTGCTACCATGCCTGGCTAGTTTTTTATTGACTGTAGAGAAAAGGTCTCACCAAGTTGCCTGGGCGGGTCTCAACCCACGAGCTCAGACAATCCACTCAACTCGGCATCCCAAAGTGCTGGGATTGTAGGCTGAACCACCGAACCCGGCCTTTTCTGTGTTTCTTATTTGAACTTTTTTTCTTTTTCTTGTTTGAGTCAAGGTCTCCCTCTGTTGCCCAGGCTGGAGTGCAGTGACCCCGTCACGGCTCACCACAGATTTGGCCTCCTGATCTCAGGCCATCCTTCTTCCTCAGCCTCCCGAGTTGCTGGAACTGCAGGTGCATGTCACCATGCCCAGCTAATTTTTTGGTTTTTTTGTAGAGACTAGGTCTCACTATATTTCCTAGGCGGACCTCCAACTCCTGAGCTCCTTTCTTCCTCAGCAAGCCTGTGAGATTGTTTCTGTGTCTTTAGTATTTGGAAGTCTCATGATAGTGTGCTTTGATGTTAGCGTATTCTCATCAATTTCCTAGGCTTTAAATCTGGAAATTCACTTTCTTTATGTCTTTGAACTTTTCTTAGCTTATTTAATGGGTGATTTCTTTTTTCTCTTTTTTAAAATGAGTGAAACTCTTTTATTTATTTTTAAATTTTTAAAATTTTTGTTTAGATTTATTTTAGAGATGGTGTCTAACTATGTTGCCCAAACTGGTCTCGAACTCCTGGGCTCAAAGGATCCTCCTGCCTCAGCATCCTGAGTAGCTGGGACTACAGGCATGCATCACCATGCCCAGTTTCTTTTTCCATTTTCTCTATTTTTTCCTCGATGGAAATATTGTTATTCAGGAGTTGAGCTTTCTGGACTGAGCCTGTAATTTTCTTGTCTCTTCTATCCCATTTCCCTTCATTTGTCTATTTGCTTTCTGAGAGATTTCCTTAAGTTATTATCTTCCAACACCTCTATCAAAATTTTCGTTTCTGCTATCATAGTTTCAATTTCCAAAAGAATATTTTTATTCTCTGAATATTCTTTTAAAAAATAACATCCTGCCTTGTTTTTTGAATGTGATATTTGATCTCATCTCTCTAACCTCATCTCAGCATTTCTGAGATTTCCTTCTCCCTGGATGTCTCTGCTTCCTCCGAGCTGCTTTTTTCACTGTGTTTATTTTGAGTCCCGTTTTTCACATTATAAGATTTCTTTAGACGTTTCAGGTTTTCAGTCATTTTAATCTTCTCTGAAGAAATCACTTCTGAAGTCTTCTGCCGCGCCAATTTGAAATGGCCACAGCCCCCACTTGGTGATCGGCGGTCGTCCAGGAAAAGCCTTGTCTGACCTACCTCTGCTGGAGAGCAAGGCACTCAACACTGGGCTAGCTGTGTTCATGGCTGGACTTCCCCATGGTGTGTAGTGGGTAGTGATCTGACTCCCTGTGGTGATCTGGCTGGAACTTTTGGGAAGAGAACCCTTCGGTGTCTTTTCCACATGAGCTGGTCTGATTACCTCAGGACACTTAACCCCTTACCTAGGGGGCTTAAGCCTTGCGACCAGGATCTGGAAGCTGAGTGGAAGAAGAGTTTGGGGAAGGGGGAAGGGTCTCAAATTTCAACATGTAAACATTCCCTTATCCAGCTGCTTCCTGATTTGTGGCTCAGAGATCCTTTACCTTCTCCACAAATCAGGGTTCTTGCTACGTATTTTCTACGGAGATCTTCAGAGTCTGTTTTTTCAGGTCTGTCTCAACATTTGCTTTCAGTTTCCAGAATTTTGTTGATATAGTCTCCTGTTTCGCTCAGTATGTTTGCCTTTTAATGCTTATAAATATCTTTTTTTTTTTTTTTGAGTTGAGGTCTCACTCTGTTGCCCAGGCTGGAGTGCACTGGTGCAATCGTGGTTCACGAGGCCTCGACCTCCTGGGCTCAAGAGATCCTTCCACCTCAGCATCCTGAGTAGATGGGATTACAGATAAGTAGCTAATTTTTTCACTTTTTGTAGAGAAAAAGTCTCACTATGATACTCAAGCTTATCTTGAACTCCTGGGCTCAAGCAGTACTCCCAGCTTGGCTTCCCAAAGTGCTGGGATTACAGACCTGAGCCACCGCCCCTGACTTATAAATGTCTTTTTATAAGAATCCTTTGAATGTGATAAGCAAACAGAACCTTGGCTCTACCCAAGGAAATGAAGAGTGGGAAAAAAGCAGAAATCAAAGATAAAATGTAGCTTTTATACTTTGATTCCTCTAAAAGATGATTTATTATGAAAATGAACTAAAAATGGATCATAGACCTAAATGTGAAATTATAAAACTTCTAGAAGAAAATATCTGTTGTTGTTTTCTTGGTTTTGGGGAGCAGGGTTGTCTAGGATGGAGTAGAGTGGCACGATCATGGCTCACCGCAGCCTCCAACTCCTGGGCTCAGATGATCCTCCTGTGTTCAACCTCATGAGTAGCTGGAACTGTAGACTAATTTTTTATTTGTTTTGTAGAAGCAAGGTCTTGTTATGTTGCCTAGGCTGGTCTTGAACTCCTGGGCTCAAGCAATCCTCCCACCTCAGCCTCCCAAAGAGCTAGAATTACAGGCATGAGCCACCACACCCAACCAAAATATTTTTGACTTTGAGTTAGGCAAAAAATTTTTAAACACCATGCCAAAATCATGATCCATATAAGAAAAAAATGTTTGATAAAATTGGACCTCATCAGCCAGGCAGAGTGGCTCATGCCTATAATCCTAGCACTTTTGGGAAGCCTGAGTCCAGTTCGCCTGGGTAACTTGTTGAGATCTCGTCTCTACAATACATTTTTAAAAATTAGCTGTTCGTGGTGTCACATGCTAGTGGTTCCAGCTACTTGGAAGGCTGAGGTGGAAGGAGCACCTGAGGCCAGCAGGTCGAGGCTGCGGTGGCCATGAGTGTGCCCCTGCACTCCAGCCTGGGCAAGAGAGACTCA
>NW_007260305.1:49139-57030 GCF_000164805.1 Carlito syrichta
AAAAGCCTCGACCTGCTGGGCTCAGGTGATCCTTCCACCTCAGCCTTCCGAGTAGCTGGAACTACAGGCACATGATACCATGCCTGGCTAATGTTTTGATTTATCGTAGAGGCACAGTCTTACCAAGTTGCCCAGGCTAGTCTCAAATCCCTGGGCTCAGCAATCCTCTCTCCTTTGCTTCTCAAAGTGCTGGGATTACAAGCATGAACCACAGCACCCAGCCAGGAAGAATTTTACTGTATGATAATTATACTGTGCCTCAATTAAAAGATGCTGAAGTATATCAATTTGATTTTATTTAATTGTGTTTGGCCAGAAGAAAAAAAGCATGTGCAAGATACTTTCATGATCTTTACCTAAAAACCATTTCATATGAATGTTTAATGTAGCTTTATATGAGGCTACAGTGAGCTGTGATCACACCACTGCATTCCAACCTGGGTGACAGAGAGGGACCCTGGCTAAAAAAAAACAGTAGGGCTTTATAATTTCCATTGTATTGTCTATTCATTCATTTGTTCCCATGTGGAACATTAGGTTTTTACTATTAAAACCAATGCTGTGAGACTGGGCATGGTGATTTATGCCTGTAATTCGAGCACTTTGGAAGGCTGAGGCAGGAGGGTTACTTGGGTCCAGGAGTTTGGGAACAGCCTGGGCAACATAGTGAGATCCTGTCTCTACAAATAAAATAAAATAAAATAAAAAATACATACACAACAAAAACCTATGCTGTGATAAATACCTGTTTTCATTTTTGCTTTTATTCTATGGGACACAGTTATAGATTGGGATGTTGGTGTCAAAAGGGCACCCATTCTCCCCATGAGTGGAGTGACAGCAGGGAGTGTAACTTTAATCCCAAGGGGCTGGCAGGACTAAGTGCTGCTACCCCCAGCAGTGCCCATCCCACACACCCAGGAGAAAACAAAGGCTCTTCCTATTGCCTGCCACCTTACTTCGGGTTCCGAAGTTTTACTAACAACTGCCAATTAGTACTTTGCAACAATCAAGGTGTTATTCAACCAAGTTTTAACAGTGCCTGAAAGCGCTCGTATGGTATACAAAAATGTATATCAAGGGGGAAAATGCACTAAATGGAAGAAAACCATGTAAAAGGCAGCATTTATAATTGTCTTTGGTAGCAAGGAATTGGAGTGATTATTTTCTCCTGTCTGTATTTCTGCATTTTTCTCTATATTAAGAGGATCAGGTTATTGCTAAAATCATGCAATAAATGAATGGTTGACGGGCAAGTTCATAAAGGAGACTAAAGCTATTACCAAATGAAGGCACAAGTCACTCTTGGCATCACTAAGGATGGGACAACCTGACATTAGATGCCTCGTGGTGGTGCGCAATGTGAGGAACTTAACATTACCTGTGAAATGTTTTTATCCCAAAGAAAAGTTAAACTTGACTCTAACCAAGCCTTTAGACCTAACTCCTAGTTCTCAGGAAACACAGAAAATAAAGGAGCAAGTTAAATGCCATCACCAAGGCACAAACACACAAACCTGAACCGTGGGACATTCCACAGCATAACCGGTCTGGTTTCTTCGAGACAATAGCATGAGGAAGGACAAGGAGAGGCTGGATCACTCTGGATTAAAAGACATTTCAGAGACATCAGCAAATGCCGTGTGCAGACCTTGATTGGATCCAGACTCAAACCAACTAACGGTATTTGAAAATGAACTCAATGTTGGAGAAAACCAAAGAATTCATGTTATTTTCTTAAGGCATGATAGTGGCACTATGGTTCTGAAGAAAATATCTATGTGTTAGAGACGCCAAATGAAATATGTGGGTTTGAGGCCGGACTCAGTGGCTTAGCCTGTAATCCCAGCACTTTGGGAGGCCAAGGTGAGTCGATTGCCTGAGCCCGTGGGTTTGAGACCAGCCCAAGCAACTTGGCAAGACCTCATCTCTACAGTAAATCAAAAATTAGCCAGGCATGGTAGCACGTGCCTGTAGTTCCAGCTACTTGGAAGACTGAGGCAGAAGGGTCACCAGAGCCCAGCAGGTCAACACTGGGGTGGTCATGAGTGTGCCACTGCACTCCAGCCTGGGTGACAGAGTGAGACTCCAACTCAAAAAACAAAACAAAACAAAGAAATATGTGGGATTGAAAATATGTGACGTCTGGGGTTTAAAGCAATGACAGAATACATAGATTAGGCAATCGAAGCCAAAGTTTGATAATTGCTTATTCTGGAGGGATAGAAATATGGGAGTCCATTGTATGTTCCCTCTAAAATATTGCTTTGCAATATTTTCATAACAAGAAGTTAAAATTAATACCATAGGTGGTTATGTTCTAAAGATCACAAATAGTGAACAAGTATATTGGAATACAATTTCCAGGAGCATCTTACATAATGCGAATCTGCACATTCTCAAATAGCTCAGAAGAAAGTGCTCTGACAGTCCCAGCAGTGACAATAAAATGATATGAATGGAGAAACTTGGATCAAGTCATTTCATAAAATGAGAGAGTGACAAAGCTGTATTTCTAAACTAGTCTATAATATACTGCATTATTTTATACAATGTCAATATAGATGTATATTAAAAATTAACTATTTAAATGTTTTCTTTTTTAAAATTTTTTATTTTAAAGATGTGGGGTACATTTCAGGGTTAGGTATACCAATGTTCCTTATGGAGGTACCCTGGTTGATGAGGTGTGCCCCCCTCCTCTGCCAGTGTCCCACTACTGCCAACCCCGTCCCCCCTCCCAGCAGTTTCCCACTACAACCAATCACTTTCTTATAGTATTATAATAATTGTTCAAGGTCCGCTTATGAGTGAGAACATGTGGGTCTCAGTTCTTTGTTTCTGTAATAGATCACTCAGTATAGAAGTCCACTCAAGTTGCTGTGAAGTTCATAATTTTGTCCTTCTTTATGGCTGTGTAATATTCCATCATGTATATGTACCACATTTTTTTAAATCCAGTCCTCTTTCAATAGGCAGCATGGTTGGTTTTTGCTAGTTTAAATATTTTCAATAGCAACTAACAAACAATGTGGGGATTAAAGAACAATAGCTTTTATTTCCTTGAGTGACCCAATTTTTCCAGTACCAGATTGACACATATCTAAGTTTAATTCTTTCCAAGATTCTTTTAAGAAATATTTCATATCTTTCTTATCTTGTATGTTGCATTTCTGTGCAGGTAAAACAATACATGTGGCATATATTTGGGATAAATGCCTGTGAATAAAATAGTCTAAAACCCCAGCCATACCAATAACTTAGCATCTGTCTATATGTTCCTTCCTTATCCAAGTCTTTTGGTCTCCTCCAGAGTTTACCACTATTCTGAATCATGAGTTTATTATTTTTTGCTTATTTGTTTAAAAAAATTTAATCCCAGCCAGGCTCGGTGGCTTAGCCTGTAATCCCACGCCTTTGGGAGGCTGAGGTGAGTGGATTGCCTGAGCCCGTGGGTTCGAGACCCACCTGGGCAGCGAGACCTCATCTCTACAATAAATCCAAAAATCTGCCGGGCATGGTAGCGCATGCCTGTAATTCTGGCTACTCGGAAGGCTGAGGCAGAAGGATCGCCGGAGCACAGCAGGTCGACGCTGCGGTGGCCGGGAGCGGCCACTGCACTCCAGTCTGGGCAACAGAGTGAGACTCCAACTCAGAAAAAAAAAACAAAAACAAAACTTTAATCTCAGTCAGGTTTGGTGGCCCAGACCTGTAATCCCAGCACTTTGGGAGGCGGAGATGAGAGGACTGCCTGAGCCCACAGGTTCGAGACCAGCCTGGACAACATGGTGAGACCTCATCTCTTCAATAAATCAAAAAATTAGCTGGGCATAGTGGTGTGCACCTGTAGTTCCCACTACTCGGAAGGCTGAAGTGGAAGGATCGCCTGAATCCAGCAGGCCAAGGCTGTGGTGGCTGTGAGCGTGGCATTGTACTTTAGTCTGGGCAACAGAGTGATACTCTGACTCAACAACAATAAAAAAAATTTAAGCCCATATCCATATGCCCTTCAACAAGATATTATTTAGTTGTGCTTTTTTTTTGAACTTTGTAAGTCTTTTCTTTCTTTTTTCTTTTTCTTTTTCTTTTTCTTTCTTTTTTTTTTTTTTTAGCATCAGTCTCACTCTGTTGCCCAGGCTGGAGTGCAGTGGCATGCTCACAGCCACCACACACTCAACCTGCTGGACTCAGGTGATCCTTCCACCTCAGCCTTCCAAGTAGCTGGAACTACAGGCATGCACCACCAAATCCCAGCTAATTATTTATTTGTTTGTTGTAGAAACAAGGTCTCCTCAAGTTGCCCAGACTGGTCTTGATCCCCTGTGCTCAGGCAATTCTCTCTACTCAGCCTCCAAAGTGCTAGGATTAGGCGTGAGCCACTACACCCAGCTATAAGTCTTTTCAAGGCTCCTTGGGATCCTGGTTTATTGGGTCCAACACAGGCTGCCTCTGAGTTAATTTTTTTAGGGAGAGAAGAACTAGGAATCCCTTAGTTCTTCTGGAGATGAGGAGCCATGAGGCCATGGGAACTATTTTGTAGTTAGGATTAAAGCTTTCCCATATGAAATGCTCAACATCACTAGTCATCAAAGAAATGCAAACTAAAACCACACTGAAATACCATCTAACTCCAGTCAGGATGGCCATCATCAATAACTCAAAAAACAACAGATGCTGGAGAGGATGTAGGGAAAAGAGAACACTTCTGCACTGTTGATGGGAGTGTAAACTAGCACAACCTCTGTGGAAAACAGTGTGGTGATTCCTAAAAGATCTAAAAAATCAGCCTTCCATATGACCCCACAGTCTCCCTTCTGGGAATATACTCAAAGGAACTCAAATCACTCTGGGAAAAAGATACCTGCACACACATGTTTATCGCAGCATTAGTCACAATAACAAAAACATGCAACCAACTGTGCTGCCCATTGAAAGAGGACTGAATTTTTTTAAATGTGGTACATATACACAATGGCCTATTATGCAGCCATAAAGAAGGACAAAATTATGAACTTCCCAACAACTTGGATGGACTTAGAGTCTATAGTACTGAGAGATCCATCACAGAAACAAAGAACTGAGTGCCATATGTTCTCACTCATAAGCAGACCTTGAACAATTATCATAATACTATAAGAAAGGGATTGGCAGTAATGGAAAACTGCCGGGGAGGGCAGGGGCGGGATAGGCAGTAGTGGGAAACTGTCGGGGGAGCTGCACCTCACCGACAAGGGTACCTGCATAATGACCATTTGTATACCTAACTCTGACTTGCACCCTACATTAAAACAAAACAAAACAAAACAAAAAACTCTCCAATCTGGCAGGACAGTGTGTGAGATATCAGCACCTTGGACAGATCAGGGTCATCTCACATCATCGCCTCTCTTCCCTTCCCCTGAGGTCAAAACAATTTCTCCTCCCTCCAACCTTTGGGATTTGCAACACTGTCCTAAATCACGAGTGTGTTCAACTATGGATCAGGGACTTGTTAGTCCTTCTGGTTCTGAGTTTTTCCCAAGGTGGGAGCCAAAGCTTTTGTACTAGGTCTTGGCTTGGGTGATTAGGCCTTCCTTTTCTACCCGATCCTGGACGCAGGCCTCATTGCTGTTTCCATCACAAATGACAGAAAGAAAATAGAAAGAGCTAGAGTATTTTCAACAATATCCTGGAAGAGTTGTAGCTTAACCTGGTCTCTCTCAATGAAAAAATCAGAATCAGGAGAATAAACAGGAACAGCATCTAGGCCTGTATTTCTCACAGGGAGTGCTTCACTGAATGTCTTAAAGTCACTGGGTGTCTTAAAGATTTCTGGGCTGCATAAATGGTGACTTTGAGCTTGAGCAAGAGGAATTTGGTGACACCGGCCTATAGATAACTCCCTCAGCTCACTTGATCAAGGGAGTGATCATCTTGGAACTACTCTCCCCAGTACAGGAAGCAGATCCAGCTCCTGACTGGTTTAAACAGCTGTCCCTACCAGATCCGACCTGAACCATGACCATGGCCTTTGTCCTGGTCTTCCTTTCTCTAAGCGTTTCCATCTTCCCATCACCATATGTATAGGTGCCACCTACAGCCTATGGTGATAATTGTGCACTTTGAACCAGAAGGGGTTCATACATAGTCATAATAAGACAGACACACTGAATGTCATTTCTACCTAAACCAACCTATAATTACATGGAGAAGATCAATGGGGAGGAAGCGAGTGTTTGGGCCAGCATGAGAGTGCTAAGTCCTCATCTTCCATAACAGATCCACTAATATTGCTTAAAACTGATAAATCAAGACATTGACAGTGACAGAAGCTGGGCACGGTGGCTCATACTTGTAACCCTAGCACATTGGGAGGCAGAGGTGAAAGGATTGTCTGAGTCCAGGGTTCAGGATCAGCCTGGGCAACTTGGAGAGACCTCGTCTCTGCAATAAATAAAAAAATTAGCCAGGTGTGGTGGCATGTGCATCTAGTTCCAGCTACTTGGAAGGCTAAGGTGGAAGGATTGCCTGAGCCCAGCAGGTCAAGGCTGCAGTGGCCGTGAACATGCCACTGCACTCCAGCCTGGGCGACAGAGTGAGACTCCAACTAAATAATAATAATAATAATAATAATAATAATAAAATAATGGCAGAAGCACTGTATTTGTATATAGGGAGGAAACACCAGAAAAAAATAGTTGAAGGAACTTGGGATAAGAGACAAAGGAGCCAGGAAAGAATGAAGCAAAGAGCCATTGCTTTGTTACAAGCATTTTATATGGTTTGTTTTTGTTTTTGTTTTTTGAGTTGGAGCCTTAATTCATAGGCTCAGGCAATCCTCTTGCCTCTGCCTCCCAAAGTGCTGGGATTACAGGTGTGGGCTACTACTCCCAGCTCATTTCATAAGTGTTTTGTGTTTTTTTTTGAGTTGGAGTCCCACTCTGTCGCCCAGGCTGGAGTGCAGTGGCATACTCATGGCCACCCCAGCGTTGAACTGCTGGTCTCTGGTGATCCTTCCACCTCAGCCTTCCAGGTAGCCAGAACTACAGGTGTGTGCTATCACGCCCAGCTAATTTTTTTTTATTTATTGTAGAAGAGATAAGGTCTCACCAAGTTGCCCAGGTTGGTCTTAAACCCATGGGCTCAGGCAATCCACTCACCTCGGTCTCCCAAAGTGCTGGGATTACAGGCTGAGCCACTGAGCCCGGCCTCATTTTATATGTTCTAAAACACATACACATATGTATGATAAATGTAGAAATAAGGCCAGGTGCTGGGGCTCATTCTTGTAATCCCAGCACTTTAGGAGGCTGAGGTGGGAGAATTGCTTGAGCCCAAGAGCTTGAGACCAACCTGGGCAACGTAGTGAGACTTCGTCTTAAATAAAAAAAAGAAGTAAAAATAAATTTTAAAATAGAAAAGTTATTAATTCTGTAAAGGGTTCTGCTGTAGTTTTCTTTTTTCTTTTATTATTTTTTCTAAGAGATGGAGTCTCATTTTGTCATCCAGGCTGGAGAGCAGTGGCGCAATCGTAGCTCACTGTAGCCTCAAATTCCAGACTCAAGCAAAATCTTCCTGCCTCAGCCTCTTGAATAGCTACAACTACAGGTGCGTGCCACCACATCCAGTTTATTTTTATTTTTTGTAAAGAAGGGTCTCACTGTGTTGCCCAGGATGGTCTTGATCCTCCTGCCTCAGCCTCTCAAAGTGCTGTGAGTACAGGCACGAGTGACCACGCTCAGCCCTATAAGGGAAGGGATCTTATAATCTATAAACATTACTATGACTTACACTATATGATAAATCACCAATTTATTTTTATTTATAACTTAAGAAGTGTGAAATTAGGCCGGGCTCGGTGACTCAGCCTGTAATCCCAGCACTTTGGGAGGCCGAGGTGAGTGAATTGCCT
>NW_007260305.1:57236-81917 GCF_000164805.1 Carlito syrichta
TCCAACTCAAAAAAAAAAAAAAAAAAAGAAGTATGAAATTTTAAAAAATTCCTAGCCAGGTGTAGTGGCTCATGCCTGTAATCCCAGCATTTTGGGAGGCAGAGGAAAGAGGATTACTTGGGCCCATGGGTTCAAGACCAACCTGGGAAACTTGGCGAGACCTCATCTCTACAATAAACCAAAAAATTAGACGGCCATGGTGGCTCATGCCTGTAGTTCCAGCTACTTGGAAGGCTGAGGCAGAGGGATTGCCTGAGCCCAGCAGGTCGAGACTGCGATGACCATGAGTGTGCCACTGCACTCCAGCCTGTGTGACAGTGAGATGCCAACTCAAATAAATAAATAAATTCCTATTATTATCAAGACTGACAAGGGGTGACCATGAAAGATCTTACAGACTTTAAAAAGTTAATAAGATATTGTAAACAACTTTACAACAAATTTGACAGTTTGAATGAAATGGACACATTCTTCCAAATAAAAAACAAAAACTGACTGAAACTGACAGAAATAAAGCTTTAAAAAAAAAAAACCTTGAATAGTTCAATATCTGTTAAAGAAATTGTCTCTGGCCAGGTGTGGTGACTCACGCCTGCAATACCAACACTTTGGGAGGCTGAGGTGAGAGGATTGCCTGAGCCCAGGCTTTTGAGACCAGTCTGAGCAACTTGGTGAGACCTCATCTCTACAAAAAAATATATATATATACCAGGCATGGTGGCGTATGCCTGTAGTTCCAGCTACTTGGAAGGCTGAGGCAGAAGGATCATCTTAGCCCAGCAGGTCAAGGCTAAGGTGGCTGTGAGCCTGCCACCGCATTCCACCTAGGCAACAGAAATTGTCTCTATTATTAAAGAAAGAAAGAAATTGTCTCTATTACTAAAGAAAAATTTTTCCTCAAATAAAGGACCAGATGGATTCCTCAGTGAATATTTTCAAACACTTAAGAATGAAACATCACCAATACAGTCAAAGTGTTCAAGAAAAAGGAAGAAGAGGGAACTCTTCCCCACGCTTACGAGGCCGACACAACTTTTACACAAAAATCCAACACTGCAAAAAAGAAAGATCGCAGTTCAATTTCTTCCTTGAACATAGAGGCAAAAATCCATTTAAATTATTAGAAAATGGAACCCAGGGATTCATAAACTCATGATCATGTGAGTTTATTCCAAAAACGCTAGGGTGTCTAAAAACGCCCTTCCTGGGCGCCCTGAGCCCAGCAGCCCTGGGGCAGGAGGGTGGACCTGGGTGCTGCGGGCACAGGCGACCGTGGCTGCACGCTGAGTCCTTCCCGCAAGGGCGTCTCCAGTCCTCGGGCTCCGCCCCGCGGCCACCGGGCCAGCTGCATCGAGCCGGCCCGGCTCTGCCCGCTGCACCTGCGCGGCTGGGTCCCATGTCCGCCCCCTGCAGGCACCTCGGGTCCACGTGTCCCGGGTCGCATCCGTCAGCGCGCTCTGACGGTGCCACCTAGGGGAAGATGCCCCTCGACCTCCACCTTTGCCATCCTGGGACTTCCTGCCCTTCCAGAACTTTCTGGCCTCTGTACCTGGAGATTTCTCTCCTGTGTCGGGGCCGGGGGGCAGGACTCCCCACAGCCCTGGGCTCCCTAACTGGGGAGGAGGATTAGTCAGCTGCCAGTGTGACAGAGATGAGGGGTGATGCCACCTCCCCTTTATATCAATGCCACAGACACCCCCACCTTTTTCCAGAGATGCTTTGCGTCCTTCTATTCTTGGAAACAGTATTAGGTCACTTAAACACAACTGGAATCTACACATCCAAACTCTGCGCCCATCTTTCTCAGGGAGGATGTGCTGCTGCACTGGGGGTCCCCTGGGTGGGGGGGACGGCAGAGCTGCTGGTGACCTTGGCCCCAGTCTTCGGAAGCCATGCTTGTCCGGTGCTCCACAGCTTGAACAACCTTCCGTCCCACTGTCTCCTTTAACAAACAAGATGCCCGTGACAGAGTAAGGTCAGCACCACCATCCCATACTACAGAACAGGAAATTGAGGCTTGAGCAGGTGATGGGAATACATGGCAGAGCCAGAGCCAGACCTCAGGTCTCTGGGCTCTTAGTCCAGTGCTCGTCCCCTTGACACTGTATCGCTGGTGCGGAGAGGGGAGTGTGCGGCCTCTGAGGCCCAGCTTGGAGGAAGGCGGCTACCCCGGGCCTGTGGTTTCTTCTAAGTGGAGGAGAGTGGAGTGGGGGCTCATGAGACTGCCATCCCCGACCTCTGGCCTCGATTCGTCCCCCAGGGGTCCTAGTCGAGAAGACTGCCCACGCAGCCAAGACTTTCTACTAAACTGGCATTGGCTGCTTTAAGCATCCCTTCATCCCGTCTTCGTGTCCTTATTCTCATCCCTCTTAGGCGGACGCCCCCTCCTTCAAACCACACACACACACACACACACACACACACACACACACACACACACACATTCACACTTCAGGAGCACACAGGGAATCTTTTTGGACCCACTTCTGACATCTGGAGGGCCCAGGACAAGAATATAAACACAAGCCCAAATATGATATGTTAAATATTTAAAAGTTAGAGAACAAACTCATAACTTACTAAGTTCCATCCTCTGGCACTGACAAATAGTGCTATATTATGCCCTGAAAGGCCAGGTTCAAATTTAGAATTCTGACTTCCGGGAGTTCCTCACCAGTGCAGGGAGATGTGGTCAATGGCGGGCCCCCTTTCTGCTCATGCTCTGGAGTACACTGGAAGGGGGTACATGCATCAGAGACAGGCATCCCTTGAGAAGCTGTACCCAGGAAAGACACCTGCATGGAGGGCTAGAGGTAAGTTGGTCAGGAATTCCAGGGTCCCAGGTACCCAGGATTGCCCATGAGGGGGGTCAAGTGAATTAATTCCCCAACCCACAGATTCCTGCCCTGAGGGAGGTATGCAGCTGGAGGAGGGCCAGGACAGAACCCCAAAGCAGAAGACCTTCTGGTCTGGTATCCTTCCTATTCCCCACTCTACCTGTCTTTCTCTTTGGAGGCCCAAAGTTAGGGTACAGGACAAAATTCAGGGGTTCCCACCCCAGTGTGTGGCCAGCTCTGGGGTGACAGAAGCAGGAGAGGTGTTAGTGGAAATGCAGGGAAATCCTCTTATGAGGAACCCCTGGGTGGGGGGGTCCCGGAGCAGATGCCCTGGGGCTGTGGCCTAGCAGGGAGGAGGCATCAGCAAAGGGGGTCTCATCACCCTCCCCCAGACCATCTGGGCAACTTGTGGAAGTGGTTGGGACACCTGGGTCTCCCAGCACATGGGGTCTCCTGTATCATAAGTGACTGGGAAGTGACTGGCAACCTGTAGGAACATGAGCTATAATGTTTTGTTTTTGTTTTTTTCATTTTTGAGTCAGAGTCTCACTCTGTTGCCTAGGCTAGAATGCAGTGGCACAATCACAGCCACCGCAGCCTCAACCTGCTGGGTTCAGGCGATCCTTCCACCTCAGCTTCTCAAGTAGCTGGGACTATAGGTGCGCACCACCATGCACAGATAATTTTTTTATTTTTTGTAGAGACAAGTCTTGCCAAGTTGTCCAGGCTGGTCTTGAACCCCTGGGCTTAGGCATCCTCTCACCTCCCAAAGTGCTGGAATTACAGGCATGAGCCACTGTGCCTGGCCGGGGCCATAAATGTATCACTGCAGGGTTGGGGCCAGCCATGGCCTCGGAGGCCTGATATTCTGAGTAGCTGGTGCATGCAGCCACCTGTCAGGTGGGACTGAGATGAGACTGACTTGGTCCTTTCAAGAGCCCCGGGCACCCTCTTGAGGATGCCTGGAGAATCTCACCACCTGGGTCCTGGACACACAGATTGTAGAGAACTCACTACTTTTCTCTCTCCTTCCTGGTTTGCCCCTGACCCTTCCAATCTCTTCTTCTACCCATGCCCTTCCCATAGCTCAGCCCACCCATCTACCCTCCTCGAGACAGATGCTTCATTTTAAGGGGCCTCTCAGAAATCAACAAGGCCCAGCAGTTCCAGGGCCCTGGCATCCTGGGCATGGTGCCGACAGTTGGGACCTGCCCAAGTAAAATCGTTCCTCCACCTACTTTAGGGTCTGGGCATCTTTCAGCCACCTGAGGACTTGCACCATGTGATGATGTGTTAAAGAGACGTGGGTAGGCTGGGCTCGGTGGCTCAGCCTATAATCCCGGGCTTTGGGAGGCCGAGGTGAGTGAATTACCTGAGCTTGCAGGTTCGAGACCTGCCTGGGCAACTTCGCGAGACCTCATCTCTACAATAAATCAAAAAAATGAGCAGGGCGTGGTAGCACACGCCTGTAGTTCCAGCTACTTGGAAGACTGAGGTGGAAGAATCGCCGGAGCCCAGCAGGTGGAGGCTGCGGTGGCCGGGAGCATGCCACTGCATTCCAGTCTGGGTGACAGAGTGAGACTCCAACTCAAAAAAAAAAGAGAGAGACATGGGTAACCTCCTAGGGCCTCCACCCCTAGAGCCAAGCTCTCCCAATCCCGGTGACCACCTTGCCCTGACCCCTACTCAGAGCTGACTCCAGCCTGCTGGGGGTCTCAAGAGCTCTTGGTACTCCCCTCTGATGGTTCTGGTTCTCAGGGTACAGATGAGGAGAAGATGAGGGAGGATGTGACAGGAATCAGGGGAGAACCTGCACGTATGGCCAGGTGACCTGGCTAAGCATCTGTACCAGGAATAGGACACTGGGTGAGCAAGACTCAAACCAGGCTAGCCTGTGAGAGTCTCTCTGAAGTCTACGCTGAAGAGAACACTAAGCCTCAACTCATTTTCTGCCTGGACTAGGGCTAGAGGGTCTCAAAAAGGGAAATCGCTTATAAAATCGCTTTCCAGGAAGGAGGCATCATTAAACTAATTATATTTTTTAATTGGGGTCTCTGTCACTCAGGCTGGAGTGCAGTGACACAATTGCAGCTCACTGCAGCCTTGACCTCTTAGGCTTAGGCGATCCTTTGGCCTCAGCCTCCCAAACACCTGGGATTACAGACATGCGCCACCATGCCTGGCTAAAATATTTTTTTTGTAGAGATGAGGACTCCCTCTGTTGTCTAGGCTGGTCCCAAACTCCTGGGTTCAAGCGAGCCTCCAACCTTGGCCTCCCGAAGCGCTGGGATTACAGCTGTGAGCTACCGCACCCAGCCAAAATGAAAGATCTTGAAGGTGCCCGTGCAAGGGACTAGACTAGGACAGCCTAGAAAGGAGAGCCATGTACCCTTCCAGGGGCAGACCCGTGCTGGTGGAATTGAGGTCAGATGTAAAGATTAATCGGGGGCCGCGGGTTTTCTATCACTGTCCATACACCTTCCTTCTCCCCAAAACAGAAAGGGTGGGAACCCCCTACACACATCCTCCTTGGCTATGTGCCATGTGGGGAAGCAGGGAGGTACAGTGCTGGCCTGGTTGCCTCATCCCTCCTCAAACACCCACTCTAGCATCAGGGTAAGTGGGATCCTCACCCTGACCTCACGGTGAAGGCCCTAGCCCCTCAACCAGTATAGTGCTCTTTCCCCTCCCTTGTTGTGTATTACACACACATGTGCACACCTTTTATGCAGAAAATGCAGCAAATGTATTTTTTACTTTTTTGCCCCATTCAGCCCAGGTTAAATAGCTAAATTTTTTTTTTAAAGGCCAGGCACAGTGGCTCACACCTGTAATCCCAGCACTTTGGGAAGCCAAGGCAGAAGGATTGCTTGAGTCCGGGAGTTCCAGACCAGCCTGGACAATATAGTGAGCCCTTATCTCTATTTTTAAATTTTTTTAAATCAGCCAGGAATGGAGGTGCACGCCTGTAGTCCCAGCTACTCGGGAGGCTGAGGTGGGAGGATCCCCTGAGCCCAGGAGATCAAGGCTACAGTGAGCTGTGATTGTGCCACTGCACTCCAGCCTAGGTGACAGAGTGAGACCCCAACCCAATTAAATCAATGAATAAATAAATAAATGCATGTCTCTAGGGAGAGCAGTATGGGGTTGGAGAGTCCAAGCAGCTGACGTGAGGACTGTGGCGCCTGTTGTCTACCCTTCTCTCTCTCTCTGCTACCATTGTTCGGTCCAAGCATTTCCCTAGTGTCCAACACTGTCCTACTTTGTTCATAGAGGGGTGGGTCCCTGGCTTTGGACACTGGTCTGCTCCAAGCTGAGTCAAGATTTGGGCCCATTAAGCCCCAGACTCCTCCCCTTTGCCCCAGGCCTGCCCCTGCCGTATCCTCCAACCAAGGCCAGGAGGTCTGGGTCTGTGTTGACCTGCCCCAAAGCCCAATGGTGATCAGTGCTCCCATGGGACATTTGGAAGAAGCTGCCACCCTTCCTTCCCAGGCCACTGCCGAGGGCACCCCTAGCCTGGTCTTCCCGGTGGCCAGGAGGTGATACAGCTCCCTGAACCCATGGCTGCCTTCCGCCTCAGTCTTCCAAGTGGCTGGAACTACAGGCGTGCACCACCAAGCCTGGCTAATTTTTAAAAATTTATTGTAGACACGAGGTCTCACCAAGTTGTGCGGGCTGATCTCGACCTCCTGGACTCAGGCAATCCTCTCACCTCCTCCTACCAAAGTGCTGGGATTACAGGCATGAGCCACCGCGCCTGGCCTTAAACTCCACTTCTTAAAATATGTGGATGTTGGCCGGACGCAGTGGCTCATACCTATAATCCCAGCACTTTGGGAGGCCGAGATGAGAGGATTGCCTGAGCCCAAAGTTCAAGACCAGCCTGGGCAACTTGGCGAGACCTCATCTCTACAATAATTTAAAAAAAAAAATTAGCCAGGTGTGGTGGCATGTGTCTGTAGTTCTAGCTACTTGGAAGGTTGAAGCAGAAGGATCGCCTGAGTCCAGAAGGTCAAGGCTGTGGTGGCCGTGACCATACCACTGTACTCCCACCTAGGTGACAGAGTGAGACTCCAACTGAAAAAAAAACGTGGAAGTTGGACACAGACTGGTCTGTCACGTGCTGAGTTGCTCTGAGGAGAAAGGGTCGGGAAGAGGGCAGTGCACATTGTTCAAAAAGATCCTGACTGTGTGCAGGCCTTCGCTGTTTTTAGAATGGGCTGAGGTTATTTCTGGCATGTGGTGTCAGCACGAGTGTGTTCATGTTTGACAATCTTCATCAACAAATTGTGGAAACATGAATTACCATGAATATCCTCCACTGGGGTGAGGAGGGGAGAAGTAAAGGATGACAGAGTCTCCCAAGAGAGCATGACTTCCTCTTGGGACACTAATCAGACCAGAGCAGGACTGAGGTGGGCTGTTGTTGTGGGGGGGCAGGGGTGGGTAGGGCTGTGAAGTTAGGAGAGAGTTAATAAGCTGGGGGGGGGCACTCCAGAGATGCTCCTTTAAGATGCAAAAGAAGGCCAGGTGAGGTGGCTCAAGCTTGTAATCCCAGCATTTTGGGAGGCTGAGGCGAGAATTGCCTGAGCTCAGACAATTCTCAAGACAACTTGGTGGGACCTCGTTTCTACAATTAAAAAAAAAAAAAAAAAAAGCCAGGCATAGTAGCAGGCACCTGTGATTCTGGCTACTTAGAAGGCTGAGACAGAAAGATCGCCTGAGCCCAGCAGGTCGAGGCTGCGGTGGCTGTTAGTGTGCCACTGCACTCCAGCCTGAGCAACAGAGACTCCCACTCAAAAAAAAAAAAAAATGCAAAAGAAGCCAGTGAGGGATGGAAGTCCCCTGAGCAGAAAGGCAAGACACTTAACCAAGGCCATGCAGCTTTGTACTAACAGAGCTGGGTTGGACTCAGCACTGGGTGTGGGGGTTGTGGGGAGGACCTACAGTTGTCTGTTCTCCTTCCACTCCCTCCCACCCTTCCTGGAGCACTCACTGATCTTGGCGGGGTGAGGGAATGACACAGACCTGACAGGGTGCTGAGTCCGTGGGGTCAGTGCTCTGTGCCGGACAGCGGACAGGGACCATGAAGTTTTCTCCCAACTGGAGGTTTGGATTTTTCCTCTAGGCACTGGGAAGCAGTGGGTATATGTTAAGAAGGCCAGAAATACCACCCTGGGGGCTACTGCAATAGTCCAGGCAAGAGTTGATGCAGGCCCAGCCTAGATAGGTGCAATGGAGAGAAAGGGCCGGAGTAGAGAGACAGCTGGGGCAGAAGTGATGGGTGTGAGGACCAGGGGGAGATGACGTCTAGGCTTTTAGCTCAGGTGAGTGGGGCTGTATTCATGTCCTAGAGCTACCCCATAGGGATGGCTTCAAACAAGATATTCTCTCGCAGTTGAGGCCAAAATTCTGAAATCAAGGTGTTAGCAGACATGGCTCCTCCCTGGAGGTTCGGAGGGAGGCTCTCTCCCCAGCCTCCCTCTAGGTCTCTCTGCAGTTTCTGGTGGTTGCCAGCACTCCCTGGCATTCCTGGCTGGCAGAGGCATCGCTCCAGGTCTGCCTACGTCTCCACATGCCTACTCCCGTGTGTCCTTGCATTTCACACAGTTACCTCCCTTGTGTCTGTGTGCCCAAGTTTCCCTCTACTTATAAGGACAGCCGTCACCGGAGTAGAGCACCGTAACCCAGTATGACCCCATTTTAACCTGATTCTATCTGCAAAGACCTGACTTGCAAATAAGGCCACATGCACATGTCCTGGGGTCTGGGAACGTACCTCTCTGGGGCCACGACTCATTCATCCCATGACAGTGGCTGCGAGCCTTCCAATGAGTACACGTGTTTGTCAATGAATGGTCACAGGCCAAAGTCTGGGACGGTCTTTATTGGAGCTTGGAATGTCATAGCGAGTCACCTCGGTCAGAGGCAGACTGTGAGAAAGAGAGCAGCAACGGTGGTGGACACCCAGCGGGGGACGTCCAGGCTACACGAGGGAGCCCTGCTTGCCTGCAAGCAGGACCTGGCACACACACACACGCACACGCACAGTCTCCTATGCAAACTCACACTCACACCTGTGCACTCTCTGCCAGGGGTGGAGGCCAGGCGCCTCAGGCAGCTCCTCCACTCCGGGGAGCTGAGTCAGGAGGGAATCACTTGAGGGCCAGGAACGAAGGAGCTGGAAGCTGCAGGCGCTTTGCAGTCTGGGAGAAGGGGTCCAGGAGAACAGGAGGGAAGGCCGGGGGGGGGGGGGGGGGAGGCTGGAACAGGGCCTGGGGAGGGGCGGAGGGGGTGGGGAGAAAAGGCCATCTCCTCTCCCTCACTCACTCCAACCTCACAGCCAGGGCAGAGCCCTGGGCATAGAAAGCCTGGGGAGCATCAAGGAGCCCCCTGCATCCTAGGAAGGCACTGAAATGGGGGACAGATCCTGGGAGCCTGGAGTCACCCCCAAGCGCCCCAAGAGGGACAGGAAGGGGATGACAGAGCCAGAAGGGTCTTACATGCCGGTTGTCTGGGACAATAACATTGGGGAAACAGGTTCTGCTTCTCACCCCAAACCGTGGGGTAGGGAAATGGGCAGAGAGGCAGCCCCTCTGGCCAGCAGAGGGGAGAGAGGGCCAGAGCTGCCCCTTTGGTCTCAAGGGCAGTGAGGGGGAGCCTGGCCTCATCCATGTGTCCGTGGAGGGGGTGGAGGCAGGAGGAATGAGGAACCAGAGCCTCCTGCCTCTGGGGCCGGGGCTACCAGAGCACCGCCCCGTCCAGGTTCCCGTAGCCTGGCTCGGCCCGCAGCCTCCAGTAGGTGTTGTTGGTCACCCACCACTCCTTCCCGCTGCTGTCCGTCTGCCGCCTGGAGAGGAGGTGGGCGGCAGTGAGAGGGGCCACCCCCGGAGGGAAAGCTGAGGTCCCGGGGCTCTGCCTCCCGTGCCTACCCCACTCTAGGCTGGGCTTGTGGGGAAGGGGCCTGGCCCACAGGAGCACAGGGTGGAGGGCGAGACTGTATACTGGGGGTGTCTTGTGGGCACTGGAGATGTCCTGTGTATTGGGATTATCCTGTGGACATTGGGGGTGTCTTGTGGGCAGTGGGGTATCCTGTGTATTGGGGGTGTCCTGTAGGCAGTGGGGTGTCTTGTGTATTGGGAGTATCTTATGTATTGGGGGTGTCCTGTGGGGAGTGCAGGTGTCCTGGGTATTGGGAGTATCCTGCAGGCATTGGGAGTGCCCTGTGGGCATTGAGGGTGTCCTGCGGGCATTGGGGGTGTCCTGTGGGGAGTGTGGGTGTCCTGTGGCACCTGAAGAAGCGAGCCTGGTGGACGATGTTGTTCTCTTCCATCACCTTGCGCCTGTCTCGCTGCAGCTGCTCGATCCTTCTCTTCTGGGCCTCAGCAGCCTGGATGTTCCCCTCCTCCAGGTACCTGAAGATCCGCATCGTAGTTAGCGAGAATGCCCACCCGAGGGGTCCCGATCCAAGGTCTCTGTCCCTGCCAGCTCTGTCTCCCACACAGACCATGCTTCCCTCAATTCGGTGAGGGCAGGACAAAGTCCCAGCTCTGCGGAAACCTGTGAGGAGGGAGCCAGCAGGGGTTCCAGGGTGGTGCCCCTCTGGTACTGACCTCTGGTCTGGCCGGAGCCTCGTGTCAGTGGAAGGCAGTGACCGTTTCAGCTCTGTCGTTAGCTCATTCAGCTCCAAGGCAAACTGAGTGAAGCCGAAGTTTCGCTCATGGTCTTGGGGCATTGAGTCTGGGGGAAGGCAGGGGCGTGAGCAGGTGGGCCATGTCATGGCTACCTTCAGCACTGCCCTGCCCTCTCTGAACACACCACTTACTGGGTTTCCAGATGCACTGGCCACCAGGTGGGGGTCCCCGGTATAGCCCCTCGTGCCACTTCCCGAAGAGTCGGTGGAGGACACGGCCGCTCCGGCTGAACACGGCTCCCTGCACCTCATGGACATTGGAGCTCCAGTACTTGGCCTGGGGGTGAAGGCGGGGCTTAGGGAGGTGCCCTTTCCCCGCACTCCCTACCTGGGGCAACCTGCAGAGGCTGCTGGGGATGGCCAGGCAGGGTCGGGAGGGCACCCACCTTGCAGAAGGTGATCTTGCAGTGGCAGGAGCTGTCCTGTGTGTTTCGGATGAGCACCTCCCCATAGTGCTCGATCCAGCGCTGGCCACTCAGGATGTTGTGAATGCACGATGTCACCTTGTTCCACTCGAAGTGGTCCCCGAACCTGAGAGAGACAGGGCTGGGAGGGCAGCTGGCTGGCCCTGGGGAACAAGTGAGTTGGGGGCACCTGTCTCGCTGGGGCAGGTCACATGGGTCTGTGGAGGGAGCTGGGGTCCTGGATCCGGCTCTGCGGAAGGAGGACTTGTATTTACAAGGCAGAGCCGCCTTCACAGAATGCATCCAATGAACACATCTCTAATCATTAACGAAGCTCCTGTGGGCCTCAGTCATGGAGCTAAAAACACGTAAGGGGTCCAGGCCCTTGGGTGCCAGGGACCACAGCAGGTCCGTGCACACGGACCATCCTATTTTGTTCCCACCTCTCTCGGGCACTATTATTCTCGTTCTACAGATGCACAGGCTCAAGGAGTGGAGGCACCAAATCTTTCGACTGCTTGCGTCACTGGTAAGTGACAGAACCAAGACTCCCACCTGGGATTTCTGACTCCAAAATCTGGGATCTCTCCCACCCCCTCTCCTGGCTTCTAGCCAACTCCCAAACCACTCTCAGTAAGCTCCCTTGCTTCCTGACTCCAGTCTCTCGCCTGTAAAATGAACTGGAGGAGGGTTTTTCAAATGTGGTTTGTGACCCATGATTCCTGAAATCAATTTAGGTTTCTATGTTTGTGTGCGTGCACGTGCACTGGCTTGAAGTCTCAAATGCGTTTCTTATTGTGAGTCATGGTCAAAAAAGTATGAAAGCCACTGAGTCAGATGACTTTAGCAGGCCCTTCCAGCTCTGTGTTCTAAGGCTTTTTCTATCATTCTTTATTGGCAACTGCTGTAAATATAGGTGTAAAAGATACAAGCACCAGACCCTTCTACCTGTCCCTAAGGCCCTCCCCATCTCCAGCCAGGAGGATGGCCTGTGGGCTGAAGGTTTAAGAATACCCACCTGGGCAGGCTGACGTTGACTGTCCCCACAGGCACAATCTCCAGGGATTTGCCCCAGAACTTGTTCTTCCATTTCATGTCTGCAGATGGGTTGGAAGAGGGAGAGAAAACAGGGGAGACAAGGATGTTCCAGCCCCTCTCCGTCTGCCCTTTACCACTGACTCCCCACACTGCCCCCACCCCCACTCACCTTGCCAGAAGGTGAAGTTCTCAGACTCTGCGTGGCAAGCCGAGATGGGGGGATGGTGGGAGACCTTGGGGAGCAAAGGAGTTCTCTTGAGGCTGTCCCCAAGGACCTTGGGTCTGCTCCAGACATCAAGCCCCTCAAAGTCCCCTCCCCCCACCCCCAGTTTCCCTGCAGAAGGGGAGAAGACCAGTTAGTTCCAGGTCATCCTGTCGTCTTTGGCCATCACCCAAATCCACTCTCCTCTCTTCTTCCCACGAAGTCCCTGTGGTCTCTCTTTTTTCTTTCTTTCTTTCTCTCTCTCCTTTTTTTGTAGAAATGGGGTCTTGTGTTGTTGTCCAGGCTGGTCATGAACCCCTGGCCTCCCACCTCAACCGCCCAAGGCCCTGGGATTACAGGTCTGAGCCACCACATCTGGCCTGGTCTGCCTTCCTGCTCACACACCTCTCTGGAGCCACCCTGGCCGACCTGTCTATGGTGTCCTCCAGAAGCCCTGCTCAAGCCTGAAAAGTTCCCCCTAACAGTGACACGTGGTGCCTCCACTCCATGCCCTGCCTGAAACCCAGCCCTCCCCAACGATCCTCTTCCCTAAACCATTCCTCCCACTCCGCCCTAAAGCTGACCATCACCGGCAACCTCCACACCACACCCTTGGAAACACTTGGCCTTGTCCTCACTTGGAACAGCTCTACATCTGGAACCTTCAGCTATATCCCACAGCCTGCTTTGCCTCTCTCTGTTCCCTGTTTCCCATGGCTCTGGCCAAGATTCCTAGGCCCCGGCTGCCGCTTTCTTGTGGTCATTCAGCTGTATCCTGCCCATCACGCCACTCTCACCTAATACTCCCAACCACCTGCCCCACCACTCACCAGAAGTGCCAGCACCAGCCTCATCTGTCCACCCCTGGCTCTGACCCTGCCACCAAAACACAGACATGGCCCATGCTGGGAAATGGCTAATTCTACAAAGTTCCACTTCCGGCCCCTGGGCATCCCCTTAGCAATCTTCCTCTGAGGACCTAGGCCCAACGTAGCCCCTTCAGACCCTCAGTCACCCCCCAACAGCCAGAGGAAAACGGGGAAAGGGCAGCTCTCTCCCCTCGGCCTCAGTCACCCTGCTCCACCCGCTCCCTGCCCCTGCAGCCTCCTGTGCTCCTCCAGGCTGCACCCACCCTTCCTCCACCGCCCCTGGCTCCTCCCATCCCCCACTCCTTCACCTTCAATCTTTCCCTCTTTATTTCGCCTTCTCTCTGAATATATCAAGATCATCTGTCCCTTCCACCTTAAAAAATAGCAAACCTTCCCTTTCTAGACACATACATCGTTGCTCGCATATCCGTGAAACATTTCTGGGAGGATTCCCAAAAACTGGTGGCAGCAGTTCCCTCAGAGGGCTGGGATGGGGGAGGCTTAGTCTCTACCGTACACACTGTTGTACTATGTACGTTTTTCACCATGTTTCCAAAAACACCTAAAGTCTAAACAAGCAAACAAACCAACTGCCTCAACCTTCATCCCCGCCCCCCCCACAACTGCCATCCTCTCCTCTTTCTCTCATGGTAAAAGTGATTGGAAATAGTCTGCACTTTTCTTTTAACTCCAACCAACACCCTCCGCATTTTTCTTTTAACTCCGCCCAACCCCTTCTCTGAAACCTTCATTGTTCAGGAAGCCAAGGAAACTCCTTAGGTTCCAGGGACCGGCCCTCCTTCCACCAGTGCCCCTTCTGGCTCTCTTCCTCCCCAGACACCTGAGCAGTCCTCCCAGGGGTAGTCCTCCCAGGGATAGTCCTCCCCAGGACAGTCCTCTCAGGGCAAACCTCCGTGACTTCCCCCTCTCTCTAAGCTGGCCACTCCCCATCTGTTAGCTCCACTGGGTGCTCTCTGGGAGCTCCGGGCCCACTGAGTCCAGACCCCCCAAGATCTCCCTGCAGAAGCCAGGCCCACATGGACAATGTGCTCCCTAATTCAGGTTCTTCCATCTCACTAACTGGCACCTCTACGTGCCCACTGAATCCCCAGACCAGATGGAGGAGAATCCCCAGCCTTTCCCTCTCGCAGACCACTTCCCCATCCCCTACACGTGGGGACCTCCTGCTGACCACCGAGTCTGTCACCCTTGAACTCTGCGTGCCTCATCCTAAACACAGGTCCTCACCAGCTCTTATGGAAATGACAGAACGGCCCCTCGTGGCCTCTGCTACCATCCCAGCCCTGCTTGAGTGTGTCTCGCACCCTGTGATGCTGATCCTTCCTCTCTACTGTTTCAGCCCTCTGTGACCCCCACTGCCTTCAGGACTTAAAAATAAACACGCAAAACCCCAGAGCCCCTTCCCTAACCAGGGCTCCTCAGGGTCTGGCCCGCCTTGTCTTCCAGCCAATCTCTAACTTTCCCAACTGCTCCCCATGCAGTCTAGAAGGAACAGCCCACCCCTGTACTCCTGGTTCCCTCCAATGCATCCTCCAAGTCATCCCAGCCCAAGATCACCCCCACAGAGGACACCTTCCCAGTCATGGCTTCCAGGCTCCCAGCTAGGCCTCAGGACATGAGCCAGGAACTCCATTTCAAGGGGGACACTGAACCGGGAAAGTCTTGGAGCTGAGTGTTCCACATCACAGCACGGGCCAGAGCTTGCAGAGTCAACTGCCAACGCTCCCCTCCCACGCCTGCCACTTGAGGCCAGTCCTCTTCTCTGGGGACTCACACCTGCTCACTGATGAAGCGGAAGCCTCGGTCAGGCCGCTCACATTCGTAGGTCTCCCCCAGGACAGGGTTGAAGGGCTTGCAGCCTGCCCGGTGGTAAGTAGAGGAGTAGGCAGAGACCGCAAAGGCGGCGATGTACACCTGCGGGTGGCAGGGGGCAGGGACTGAGGACGGGTGACCCTCCCGTGCGCAGGGCCTGGGGTCTTGGGGTGGAACTCCAGCAGCAAGGAACAGCCTGGCCAGGATTTTCTGGGAGACAGGGGCCCCGGGGAGGAAGAGGCCACGGGGATGGGAGTGAGTACCATGCGCTCGCAGGGGTCGGCCATGCGGCTGGCCTGGTCCAGGAGGCTGCTGTACTCCAGCTCTTCACAGAGCCGCTGCAGGGTGTTGAGCGGCTCGTTGAGCTGCACGGGCATTGACACCTTGGACAGGTCCTTGCCAATGTTGTTGCGCAGTATGTTCCACAGGCTCACGTCAGCCCCGGGTCCACTGGCTGCCGGCAGGCAGCGGCGGCGAGGCGGCCCTGCGGCTCTCCCTGGAACACACCCCCCTGGGACCCACTCTGCCAAGTCACTCTCCGTCTGGGCACCCACACCCCAGCACGCGGCAGGATGACTGGTGATCTAACCTTTGTTGTTGTTGTTGTTGCTAGAGATAGGGTCTTGCTCTGTCACCTAGACTGAAGTACAGTGGCTCAATCACTGCAGCCTCAAACTCCTGGGCTCAAAGTAGCTGGGACTACAGGCATGTATCACCACATTCAGCCAATTTTTAAAAAATTTTTTGTAGAGACAGGGTCTCTTTATGTTGCCCAGGCTGGTCACAAACCCTTGGGCTCAAGCAATCCCCCTGCCTTGGCCTCCCAAAGTTTTGGGACTACAGGCATGAGCCACCATGTCTGGGCAGGAATCTAACTTTTGGTGAGCTCCCAGTGTCTGAGGTGGACAGCAGGGTCGGAAGCCACTCAGAGAGGACAGTTCCCACTGCCAGAAACCCCACACCCTGGCAGCACTTCCTGAGTCCTCAACTTTGCCTTCTATCGCCTTTATAGACACAGATACTGATTATTCACCCATTTTATAAATGAGGAAATAGGCTCTGAGAAGTAAAGTGACAGGTCTGAAGCCACACTCCTAACAAGATGCCAAGTGTGGTCCTTTGCCTCTCTTTTTTTGTTTGTTTTTTGAGTTGGAGTCTCACTCTGTCACCCAGGCTGAAGGGCAGTAGCACGCTCCCAGCCACTGCAGCCTCGACCTGCTGGGCTCGGGCAATGCTTCCACCTCAGTCTTCCAAGTAGCTGGAACTACAGGCATGCGCCACCACGCCCAGCTAATTTTTTGATTTATTGTAGAGATGAGGTCTCACCAAGTTGCCAGGGCTAATCTCCAACCCGTGGGCTCAAGCAACCCTCTTACCTCGGCCTCCCAAAGTGCTGGGATTATAGCCATGAGCCACCACGCCCACCCTCCTTTGCCTCTCTTGGACCTTATGCAAGCCTTCCCAACCTCCTGGGACTGAGGCCAGTGCCCAGCCCATTCCCCCCACCTCCCAGAGTGCTCCTGGAACGTTCCCCAGCTCATGGCTTAGCCTTCCTCAGCTCCTGGTTCACCTCTGGGGTCAGCACCAAAGCTATTAGCCCACTAGTCTTAGCAAGGGACAGCCTCCATGTGGGGCCTGGGCCATGAACAACCCTGCTTTTCCATCCCCTCCAGCCCCTCTCTGCCCACACGCCCACTGGCACCTTTCTGACAGCGCTCAGCTCCCCTGAAGTCCAGCACCTCCTCAGACAGGCTGGTGGTGATTTCACTGGTGCATGACTCCTCCTCCTCGGAGCCCTGGGCCGGGACAGATGATAGGCCGGGCAGACTGGGCCTCCCCTGGGCAGCTGGGCAGTGCCCAGGACCTAGCAAGACTCTGCCCAGCTAGCCCTTTGGTGGGAAGGGGAAGAGAATGTATTGGGGGTGCTGAGCCCTAAGACACTTCCCTGGGTGGCCTGGCATCACCAAGTGTCCCCAGCCACCTTGGGAGGGGAAGGGCTGGGCCCTACAAATTGGGGGGAGAGAGCTCAGGGACTCGGCAGGACACAGAGGGAAGGGAAGTTAGGGATGACTGAGATCCAGAGTCTGGGTAGAGGGGTCAGGGGTCTGCTGGCACTGAAACAGGGACACAGGAAGATGATTAGGGCTGCAACTGAGGCAGCAGCTTCAAGAGAACCCAATGGAGATAAAACACATTAAACTGGGAGGAGAGTCCACAGCAGAGGCTTCTGAGTAGGGCCACACAAACCCGACAGTTTTGGACATGTTCCCAGAGGTAGCAGCTAAGGTGGTAGAAAGGACAGAGGAACCTACAGCTTTCAGTTTCTGAACCCCACCCTATGTTCCCAAGGTCCCATCCCGACCCACCTTCATTGCCAAATTCCCTCCTCCCTCACCTCGTTTTCAGAAGAGCTGGCGGAGAGGAGAACCTCGCAGGCATCAAAGAACTCTGTATGGGAATCGGCCAGGGACAGGATGCTGCTCTGGGACAGCTGGGGGGTCAGCTCTCGCCCCTTCATGTACAGAGCTTCTTGCTGTGGGAGCAGCCAGAAAGGTATCAGGCCCTGGGGCAACCAGTCGGGGGAGGGGGGCGGGGAGAACTCTCCCTCATCTGACAGTTCCCTCTAGCATGACTGGGGACTTCTACTGTCTGGGTCTGACACCTGCTGAGCAGAAGAGGCAGAGGGGAGGGAGTGGGTATGAAGGTGCAGGGGAAAGAACCCTGGCCTGGGAGTAGGGGACACGGGTGCCATCATTGCTCACACTTTCTGGGTACTGACTCTGAGCCCTGCCCCAAGCCCACTGTGTGTATTAACTCCCTCAACTCTAACACCCACTCTGTGAGCTAGGTGCAATTATCACTCCCACTTTGCAGATCAGGACACTGAGGGTCAGGGTTAAACAGCCAGCAGGCAAGGGAGCCAGGTTTGAAACCACAGAACACAGCCCCAGGATCTGTGCTCAGAACCCCTGAGTCCCAGTTCAGCCTGTGACTGTGGCAGCCTGGGCCCATTGATTAGGGTATTTGAGTCTCAGTTCTGTTGTCTTGAGGGTAAGAATCACTGCCTCCTGGGACTCTGAATTAAAAGTAATTAAGATCCTGATGCAGCTCCTGCCAGGGTTATGTGGAAGGCATTGGAGCCAGTATTCCTGGTCTCTAGGACTAAAACCAACCCGGCCCACCTCCCTGGGTCTTCCCTGCTGGAAAGGAAGACATAGGTGAATGGGCCTCTCAGCCCGCCCTGGCTCCACACCTCCTCGGGGTTGAGGGAACTGAAGGAGTCGGCGGTGGTGTCTGAGGATGTGGACAGAGAATGAAGGCGCCTCTGGCCAGCGGAGGCCTCAGGGACCTGCAGGGAGAGGGTGAGGAGACGGTGCCGGGAGGGGAAGATCCTCCCCAACCTGCCATATCTGGCTCTGCAGAGACTGCTTCGCCAAGCCCATCCCAGGCTACGTCCGCTGTCAAACCCAAGGCCTGCAGTTCTCAGCCTCAAGCCCTTCCTCCCACCGGCTGCCCTGTCCCCCAAGCCTCCTCTTCCCAATGGCCACCTGACCTCAAGCCCCCTCCTTCCACCAGCTACTCTGTCCCCCAAACCCCTTCCTCCCACCGGCCGCCCTGTCTCCCAAGTCCCCTCCTGCTCCCATCAGCTGCCCTGTTCCCCAAGCCCCCTCCTCTCACTGGCCGCCCTGTTCCCCAATTCCCCTCCTCCCACCACTGCCCTGTTTCCCAAGCCCCCTCCTCCCACCAGCCACAGTGTCCCCCAAGCCCCCTCCTCCCACCAGCTACCCTGTTCCCCAAACCCCTCCTCCCACCAGCTGTCTGTCCCCCAAGCCTCACCCCTATCCTTGACAGCTCTGAACCCTGGTGCAGGTCCCTTAGTCGGTCTCGTTCAGTGGTGAGGGCAGCCAGGACGCTGCTGAGGGAGCTGTGCACTGTCGGGACGGGACATACCATCAGACTCCTCGCCCTTCCATCCACTCCCCACCAACCTCCAACATGCACTCACCCTTCTGGGCCAGAGCCCAGAAACTGCGCTGCAGGTGGGCGTAGTCTGGGGCTGGCAGCCCACGGGGGCTTGAGGAGTCCCGAGACTCCAGGTATCGTGACAGGTTGGGAACAGAGCCATGGAGACGACCAACCTGCAGGTGAAGGGGAAGGACTGAAGGGGACAGCCCCCTTAAGAGCATCCTGCCCCAGCAACTTGGGGTCCGCACCCCACCTCACCCGACCAATGGAGTCATCCTTGGCAAAGCTCTGTGTGCACCACATGCGGCTGGTCCGTTTCCCCTTCTTGGGTCTTTCAGTTGTCACTGAGGCCTGGCAAATCAAGGTAGAGACAAAGTCACTCACAGGATGGGGAAAAGGGGCAGCTGCCACCAAAGGCCAGGAAAGGTAGATGACCATGGAGGAAGGCACAGATCACCCAGGCACAGAGGGTGTAGCAGCCCAGGCAAAGTGACAGGGACAATCGACATCCCCAAGGAAGAAGATGGACACCCTGGCAGAGGCATGGTCATCGAAGAAGGAGTAGAGACGGTCTTGACACAGTTTGGACTGGACGTGGAGTGGGGTGGGGGGCAGGAAGGAGGCAACCAGGCAGTTTCACGGCTCTCCAGGAAACTTCAGTAACATAGAGGGATGGGAGGCTAGGCGCGGTGGTTCACACCTATAATCCCAGCACTTTGGGAGGCAAAAGTGAGAGGATTGCCTAAGCCTGCAGGTTTTAAGACCAGCCTGGGCCAACTGGTGAGACCTCATCTCTACAATAAATCAAGAAAAATTAGCTGGGCATGATGGCACACGCCTGTGGTTCCAGCAACCTGGAAGGCTGAGGCAGAAGGATTGCCCAGCAGATGGAGGCTGCAGTGGCCATGAGTGTGCTACTGCACACCAGCCTGGGCAAAAGAGTGAGACTCCAACTCAAAAAAAAGAAAAAGAGGAATGAGGACTCAGCCCGGGGAAGTGATGGGATCAAGAGCCCTGGGCAGAATCCCTGGACCTTACCTGGTGTGTGGGGATGACAGGGGCGGAAGGGATTCGGTGCAGGGACTCCAGGCTCTGGAGGAGTCTGTGTAGTTCCTGGAGCTTCCCCTGACACTCAGAGAGCTCTAGGAGAGAAGGAATAAGACATCACCAGCTGCTAAAGCTCCCGACACCATGCCCCTCCCCAGCACAAGAGCCCAAAGCAGCTCAGTCCCCGCCTCCCTCTGTGTGGCCTCCGCCTGGTTTCCCAGGAGGGCCTGCAGCCCAATTTCCACTCTGTCTCCAGACCATGCCTCACTTCTGCTGCCTCTGCCCAAGTCCCACCATCTCTCTCCACGTGGTCTGCACTTCCCTCTCTGGGCCAACATCACAGTCTTGACTGCACCTTCCTGGCACTGCTCCTCAGGACCTCCCCTGCACTGGCATACAGTATCTTCTTCGTCATGACTCTGGCCCTGTGTCCATGTTTGTCTATGTGCTCCGCCATCCTCTATAAGATTTGGGTTCCCCAGGAGAGGGCCCAAGTAGATTCTTTTTTTTTTTGAGTTGGAGTCTCACTCTGTCACCTAGGTTGACCTGCTGGGCTCAGGCAATCCTTCTGCCTCAGTCTTCCAAGTAGCTGGAATTACAGGCATGTACTACCACGCCCAGCTAATTTTGTTGTTGTTATTTATTGTAGAGACGAGGATTTACCAAATTGCCCAGGCTGGTCTTGAACCCCTGTGCTAAAGCAACCCTCTTGCCTATGCCTCCCAAAGTACTGGATTAAGGCATGAGCCACTGTGCCCAGCGATTTAATCATCTTGGAGGCAGAGGCTGTCTCCCCTATACCTGAGGCAGAGATGGAGGGAATATTTTCCCCTCCTGCTAATGCCACCTAGACCCAACAGTGTGGGTCCCACCACGCTGTGGCACTGTGCCAGGGGCCCCTCACCATGAGAGCAGCGGTCTAGCCCGTCACTGTCCCTCAGCCAAGAAGACACCTTCTCCCGAGGTCCAACCCCAGGTAGGGTGGAAGCATTAGCCACTGCTGGAAGCTGGGCACCAGGAACCTGTAGGGTGAGCCAAGGGTGAATGGCGCCCACCTCCCTGGGTCCCACAGTTACCCACAGCCACCACCCCTGAATCACCGTGTCATCTGCCCCACCCCAGGGCCCATCTCACCTTCCAGTGAGTGGTACTGGGCTGCAGGCCACGGGGCAAATCTAGGCGCTGAGCCAGGCGGTGGGCACGCAGCTGGGCCACCCAGCTCTGGAACAGGTCCTGGGATTTGATCTGCAATGGTGGAGAGGCAGGGGCTGTGTGAAGGGAGGGACCACTTTCCGGAAGCGAGAAGTTGGGCTCTGGTCCCCAGGCAGGCAAGGTCTCTCCCTAGGCACCCCTTTTGTGCAAAGCCCACTTACAGGGAGGCAGAGTACAGGGTCCCCAAGTATCTGAGTCCTTGACTCGGTGCCTGTTCATGTAGCACCCACCAGGGGTGGGTTTGCTCTTGGCTGTTTTACAGGATGGGAACGTCCTCCCTACCAAACTCCCAGAAAAACCCCAAGCTCCACAGACCCTCAGTTCCTGCCCCTGTATGCCCCAGAGCCTCTGCCAGCCTGGAAACCAAAACACTCCAACCTCCTAGGGACATCACCTTGAGGTGGTAGATGTTGTCTTCAGTGTCAAGGTCAATGCGCTGGGCCTTCTTATTGATGGACATGACCGACAGCCGAACATCAATGGAGCCATGGAGTTTCCCCTTGGCGATCTGGGGTGGAGGGGCAGGGAGGAGGAGCGGGCAGGGAACTGCTTTTAGGATCCCAGGGCCACAGAGCCACCATCTCCCTGAGGCCACACCAGACTCAAGGGCCAGGCAGCAGGTTCACTCTCATATTCAAGTCACACTATCAGTTGGGACTCGTCAATCACCCTCCCATGTACAGAATGCTTCACTATGTCAAGTCACATTTTGCACTCCAGGGCGTCACAGAGCAAGGAAAAGTACTCCCACCCCAGGAATCTGCAAGGCTATGGAAGGACATATTTTCCTGAAGAGGACCTGGTGTCCAGGCCTTCAGTTCCTTGTCCCCAACATGAGAATGAGAATGGGACATGGATGAGGATAATACACTCCTATTTATTTTTCCTTTTTTTCTGAGTTGAGTCTCACTCTGTCGCCCAGGCTGGAGTGCAGTGGCACGCTCACGGCCACTGTAGCCTCGACCTGCTGGGCTCCAGTGATCCTTCTACCTGAGCCCTCCAAGTAGCTAGAACTATAAGTATATGCCACCACGCCTGGCTAATTTTTTGATTTATTGTAGAGATGAGGTCTCACCAAGTTACCCAGGCTGGTCTTGAACCCCCAGGCTCAGGCAATCCTCTCACCTTTGCCTCCCAAAGTGCTGGGATTACAGGCATGAGCCACCGCACCTGGCCTGCTCCCATTTCTTGGGCATTTATTTTGTGTTCTTACAGAGATGACAACCCTTCACGTGGGGGATCGTGCCTGCCCCATGTTAACTATGAGGACGCTCCAGCCCTGGGAAGTAACTTGCCTAAGATGGCACACCCACAAATGGTGGATCTTGGGATTCAGACCCCGCTCTGGTTGACTCCAGATACCCCTGCCTGCCCAGGGAATTCGGGAGCCAGACTACTTCCATGACCCCGAGCCACAGCCCTGACTCACATCTTGCCGGGTTGTTGCATAGTGAAGGATCCCATCCTCGAGCACAAAATATCGCTGTGATATCGTCCAGGAGGAACAGGACCGGGGAGGCCAAGAGGAGAGGATGTGAGGAAGATGGCAGCCACACATGTAGACTTCTTCTCCACCCACAAACACCCTACACTGCCCGGCAGCCTCCCCGGCCACTCCCATCAGGCCCCATGTGAGGCCCCTCCCCCTGCCCTGCCCACCCTACCTTGTGCCAGCCCTTCAGAGGCCACTTCCTCTTCTTGAGCAGGTGGCCTTCCTGCCTCTCGGGCATAATGCCCTCTGCCCCCAGCCTGCCCTGAGGCTCCTCCACCACCTCCCACAGCTCCAAGGCCTGCAGTCCAGGACAGAGGAAGGGGAGCGTGGGTGAGACTACCACATCTGCCCCTGCCCCTCTGGTCCAAGCTAGGCCCACCCATTGCCTGCTTCCCCCCCCTCAGACCTGCTGGACACTGCTGGGTTTCGAGGACTGAGTGCTCTCGGCCAGGGAGGGAGGGTCCCTCTCTTGGAAGTCCATGAAGAAGGGAGTGCCACACCCTGCTGAGGACGTAGAGCAGGGTGGAAGGGGAGGGATGTCACCGGGTCCTGAGGGGGCCCTTGAGGCAAGAGAGAGACATCCTTAGCACATAGTCCCTGAGAAGGGCCACCACCCCGAGAGCAGGACACCAGATTGGTGGTGCCAACCCTCTGAGATAAGGGCTCACCAATACCCTCTGTTCATCTGCCATGCCTCTCTCTGTCCCAACCCCACCCTGAATAAGTGTCTCCGCCTACACCCTCCATTGCGGTCATTGCTCAGAGAGGTAAGCTAGTGCTCGGCAGACAGGCTGGTGCTGAGAGGAAACCGTAAGAAGCATGCCCAGCCCCGCCTTGGGAATACACGCTAGGGCTCTGGGCCACACTGGAACTTTCTTTGGAGGATGCCCTGGGAGTGCTCAGAGGTGAGGCAGGGGAGTGAAGAGGCTCCAAGAAAAGACAGAGGGATCCAGAGACTGGACAAGCCACTTCTTCCTTCAAGACCCCCCACCCCCATGGTTTGAACACGCCTCTACCACGACACCCTTGCAGAGCACCCCCCAGCCCCCACCAATCAGTCTTCATTCATATCCTCTAGTTCCTGGGCTCCCATTTTCTGCATAGGAAAACTGAGGCCTAAGAGAGCCACCATTTCTCCCTGGGCCTCCTCCTATCCAACATTCCTCTAGGATTCCCACCTTTGGCTCACAGCCCCCTCCCAAGGCTTCACCATACCCTTTCTACCATCCCAGTCCTTGGGGCTCCTAGGAAGTGCCACCCACCCAGAGAGAGCAGGACACTGGGTTGGTGGAGACACTGTGGGCAGGAGAAGCAGGGGCCATGCACATGCCAAGGCCCGCTCAGGTCCTGCAGCGGTGCCCACAGGCGCCCTTGGCACCGGCCCTGGCCACCCTGGCTCCACCAGAAGATCAATAATGCACGAAGCTGTGTGTGTGTGAACCGGAGGAGGGGACTGGAGGGGCAAGGCTGGCCTGGGCTGGGGAAGCAGCACGGATCTTCCTAGGGAGCTAGCAAGCACCTGCGGAGCCGAGGTTCAGAGGGGACAGGGACGTGGCAGGGTGAGGGTGGCCAGGAGATCGGGGCAGAGGGGTCCAGGCTACGAGAGGCTGACCTGGGAGGAAACTCTTGCATTCAGCCATTGAAAGTTCCCAAACTCTTCCGGGGTTCGGGTATCTCTGTGCCCTTCGCCCGGCCCTGTGGGATCCTGGCCCCTCACTGCTTGTGGGTGGAGGGGGAGGCTCTAGTAAGAAGGTGGGGGGTCGAGGTAAGCCAGGTGGGTGCCTCCCTCCACCTCCGTTTCCATCCCCGTCTACGGTGGAGCAGCCCCATCAGCTTCAGGTGGGAGGAAGCTCTTCTCGGGGAATGTCAGCTGATGCCACGCGGCCCCCTTACCCCAGAGTCCATGGACACCAGTGCTCCTTGGCCCTCGCGCCGCGCTGCCTCTGAGTCACCGCCTCCGAGTCACCGACTCCCTCCTCACGAAGCTGAGCGGTGGCAGCAGCTGCTGCAGGAACCAGGAAGGAAGGAGACGTCGGAGCCTCCCCTCTAGCCGGATCTCCCCACCTCCCCCTCCCCCATCCCCTCCTC
>NW_007260305.1:81937-89432 GCF_000164805.1 Carlito syrichta
TGCCCCCCTGCTCCCCGGAGGACTCAGGGCTGAGCAGACTCCCCAGGCACCGACATGGCTTGGGAGCAGGGCACGGTCCCCACTGGGCATGGTTCCAGATAGATCAGAGGACTGAGGAACTGCTGGCCTCGAGCCAGTGGCAGTAAAGGATTTATTCAGACTTGCGTGGCTTTGACCCCGTTAGTGCCCAAGGCCATTTCCTTATTAAACTCCCCCCCTCTCATTTTACATCTGAAAATAGATGGCAAAATTTGGAGCCAGCAAAGATATCGGGTTGACAGGGAAGGGACAGATGCCCCCTCTGGGACCACAAGAGAGTGCCAAGAGCAAAGTCAGCAGGGGCAGTTGAGGCAAGAGAGGGGCAGCCAGTGGCCTTCACGCCAAGGACTTTCATCGGGGTGATGGCTCCCCAGGTCAGGCCCCATTGGGGTCTGGAAGCTCTTGAGTGGTAAGATGAAACCCCAGAACCGGCTGAGTCTCTGGATGGGGCTGGCCTGGGACTGGCACAGCTGGCTGTGGGAAGAGCTGGCTGCAGCCAGCCTGGGTCCCCTCCCTTCCCTCCCAGAGCACGTCCTTCAACTGGAGTACTGTGTTCCACTGCTCAATTCTAATGAAAAACCGGCTCTTGGGAAAAGAGCTAAAATTCAAATGAATGTGGCACAGACCCACAGCCTTAAATGCAATGGAGTGTTCCAGAAAGATGTGGGTTTTTAATGGTGGGACCTCAGGCACCGCCACCAGTTGAAAGATTCAATCTTCTCTGGCCCCGAAAAGGACAAAGGTCACTTGCCCCCTTCCCTTGGTCCCCATACGAGCATGCTTACACCTCAGGGTCTTGCACATCTCTTAGGGACACTGCTGTCCTAACTCTATTCAGTGGCTCGGTGCTGCTTCAGTCACCCCGGAGGGTGGTGTTAACACTTTTCAGGACTCTGGGAGGCAGGGTAAGCCACTAAGCAGCACTGGCCAGACCAGTGCTGGCACCCAGGAGCCCTAAGGGCCTTTTATTTCAGTGATGAACATCCCTGGGCATACAGCACAAGGCTGGGCACTGAGAAGCTGGTCCTGGCCAAGGCCACATAAAAGCTGCTGTAGATCACCAGTGTCCGTCCATGACCACGGAAGCTGTGGCGCGGCCCCAAGTCAGAAAGGAAGGCTGCCAGCCACCCTCCCGGCATCATCCCTGCATTCAACCCTCCAATCAAGGACGCTGGTGGTCTTCTAATCAAGCATCCTGTCTCCTTTATTAACTTCTAGTTCCCCAAGACATGGCCGAGGCCTCCTACTCAAGCCCAGAATCCCTCATGAACAGAGTGTCCGTTTCCCCAGCCCTTTCGTTCAGAACCACCTGAGGCCTGTGACCCCAAGAAGACAGCATGCAAGAGCCACTTGTGGGGAGGGAACAGGTCCATAGAAGAGGAAAGGTTTTCTAGGAAAGGAAGTGAGAGAGGAGAGTCAGAGGACAGAAAGGCCCTTAAGACCACAGGGAGGAAAACCTTGGACACAGCAGAACAAAAGAAGCAGAAGGCATTTCATTACATCCTAAGGCAGCGCTCCCAACCTTTCCACAGCATGGCACAGCCTGAGGGCAGAGAGCTAACATCCAAGCACACCAGGACCTTCTGGGTAACCTGATAAGGAGGCATCAGTGGCTCAAGGCAGGGTTCTTCAGAGCAGAGGGGCCTGTTCAAATCCGTGTTCTGCCACTTACTAACTGCATGTCCTTGTGCAGGCTACCTAACCTCTCTGCCCCTTCATTTCCTTCTCTGTGAAATGGGTGGAATGTGGTGAGGAATAAAGGAGTTAACATGCACAGTGCTCAGCATGGAGCCTGGCACAAGCAGGCTCTCACCAGGTGCCATCCTCAACAAGAATGCTCAGCTGAGCTGCTGTGGCAGGCTGTGCCCTGAGGGGGTGGGCTGAGGAGCCACATGCAGAAAGGGACAGTAAACAAAGAGGTGGGGCAATGGCCTCATCCCTTCAGCCTCTCTGCCTTGGACATGGAGAGCTCAGAGATTTTACATCTCTCAGGTCCCAAGCTGGGAAAACGAGGCCCAAGCCAGTGAGCGACAGTCTCCATTCTGAAGCAGAATCCCTGTGCATCTCTTAGTGACCCTGTACCCGAGGAAGTCATTGTGAGGGAAAGCCAAGTAACAAATGCCATCCCCCCCCCCAAGTTCTTCCACATTTCCCACGGAGGACAGGGTATCCAACAGGGCAGAGTCTATTTATGGGCAGGGCTGGGTAAAACAGGCTGCCTATGAGTCTGGAACAGGATCAGGAGGATCCGGCTTCCCGCCAGCTGGTACAGCAGAGTTCCTTTCGCGTTGCTGTCTGGCGTACTGGTCCAACAGGGCGGTCAGCTGGAGGGGTTGGTGCTGAAGTAGGGAGTGGGTCTGGGCCGTAAGGAGGGTGAGCCCTCCCACCAGCTGCCCCTGCACCAGAGTCAGGCTGGGCAGCTTGGAGTAGCTGATGAAGCCCTGCTTGCTGAGGATGGTGTCGTCGATGCAGCCACCTGGAAGGACACAGTGTCAGCTAGGCTCCCTGCAAATGTTCCTCTTCTCTGAAAGCAACTTCTGACCTAGGAGCTTGCTCTCCATTGCCCTTCTCCACCACCTGCCTTCCTCAGAAGCTGGCTTCCTCTGCACCCCCCATCCTCACTCTGCTTGGGATCCACCCCCCAACTTTTCCCTCAGAAAACTCCTGCATCACATATCTACCTCGGTGACTCCCATTAAGTCAGTATTTCCTGAACTTTATTTTTATTTTTTTCTTTGAAACAGGGTCTCACTCTGTCACCCAGGCTGGAGTACAGTGGCACGATCACAGCTTACCACAGCCTCAATCTCCTGGGCTCAGGCGATCCTTCCAACTTAAACTCCCAAGATGCACAACCACACCCAGCTGATTTTTTTGTTGAGATGAGGCCTTGCTATGTTGCCCAGGCTGGTCTCGAACTCCTGGACTCAAATAATCCTCCTGCCTTGGCCTTCCAAAGTGCTAGGATTGCAGGCGTGAGCCACCATGCCAGCCTGAATTTTCTTGAAGATGAGAATCATGCAGTGAAGAATTGGGAAGCTATTGTTTAACGGTATAGAGCTTTAGTTTTATAAGATCAAGAGTTGTGGAAATGGATGGTAGTGGTAGTCGTACATTATAAATGTACTTAACACCATAGCACTATAGACTTGAAATGATTAAGAGGGTGCATTTTGTTACATGTGTTTTATAATTAAGAAGTTAAAAAAAAAAGGGAGCATGTGTGTTGGGGGAATTTAAAATCACAGATTCCTGCCCCTCACAGAGACTTATGAAAATAGAATTTCTACGGGACACGCATAGTATTCCCTATAGAATAAGCCTCTCCAGTGAGTCTTAGCATCAGGTGACTCTAGGAAACACTGGTCCTTGTCCCTCGGCATACTTTGCTTAGGCTATTTATTTTCAACACTTTCCTCTGTGTGGGCTTCAGCCTACCCACTGTTAGACTCAAGGTGTCGGAATTTTCTCCCCCTACCTCTCCCCAACGGGAGTGACGGGGCGGGGTGAGACAACACAGGTATGGCTGTGACAGTCAGCCCTCAAAAAATGTCCTGTTGACTCAGGTCCTATCTGTGAGAGGATGTTCACAGACAAGCCCAGCAGATGGCTCCAGGCAGTTGCAGCACTTGCTCCCCACCCCACCCCTAACTGGCGGGGGCGCTTGCTCACCCAGCAGGGGCAGGAAAGGCACAGTCCTCAAGATCCGGACCATCTCCTTGACCTTGGGCTCTTCACTGACCAGCAGAAAGTTGTGCCCCACAAAAAGGGGCAACAGGTTTTGGTACTTGGAGTCCTCCAGGAAGGGCTTTAGGACCTGGGGCAGCAGGAGAGAAGGGCTTATGAAGCTCGAGTAGGGAGAAGAGCCAGGGAGAAGAGCCATCACCTTGGTTACAGGCCCCAGTGGGCTGAGGGCACAACCCCAGGGTCCCTTCAGCAGTTTAGGCACCAGGCCAGAGAGTGACCTGTGAAGGGGAGGAGGCAGGAGTGTCACATCTGGGGAGGAGATGCTGAGGTCTGAGCGTGGCAGGGGTGGGAGGAAGGTGGGGAGCCTGAGTCAGGGCCCACACCCCACCTGGTTGGGGAAGATCTTCATCAGGATCTTGTGTTTCCGCAATTGGTGTCGCATAAGAAGCTTGTCCTCGGCGCTCAGAGCCACGTTCTGGCAGACGGCTATCATTCGGTTGTCTCGGAAAACTGCTGCTATCTCCCGGCGGAGGAGCCGAATGAGGCCTGTCTCCTGAAGTCAGAAAGGAATGACCAAGGGAACATCAGCTGTTGCCTCTCCTGACACCCTTGCTCCCTCCGGGGTAGGTCCTAAGGCTTCCAGTGATGCGCAAATGTGGGGGACAGGTACAATAATTGGGCTCCTGACTCTCAGAGATGTGTAACATCTCCCAATCTAACCTTGTCATCTTCACGAGATGATCCCAATCTTTAGAGTGTGCTTTTGAGTTTGACTCTCACTCTGTCGCCTAGGCTAGAGTGCAGTGATGTGCTCACCGCAGCCTCTACCTCCTGGACTCAGGTGATCCTTCTGCCTCAGCCTCCCAAGTAGCTAGGACTACCAGTGTGCACCACCATGTCTAGCTAATTTTTAATTTTTTTTTTTATAGAGGTGAGGTCTCGCTGTGTTACCTAGGCTGGTCTCAAACTCCTGGGCTCAAGTGATCCTCCCACCTCAGCTTCCCAAAGTGCTGGAATTACAGGCATGAGCTACTGTGCCTGATCAGAGTAGTATTTTTTAAACCTGAGAATACTCAGTACCCTCACCCCCAAAACAGGTCAACAGTCTGTCAATAATACTGTCAAACAGTATTGTCACCCCCAAAACAGGTCAATAATACTGTCAAAATTACTTTAACAATCAATATGACACAATTCATGTTGAATTATTTTACAAAGTATAAACTCTTCAGTGTTAATTCAAAACTGAGACATTTTCACAGAACAAGACCTCATTTTCTTAAGACAATGTTTCTCAAAGCCGAGAATCACAAACGGGAGAATGTATTTATAGACCTCCTTAAACCATGAGACTTTTCCCCAAGGCAATGATTCGAAGATTTACTTGAAGAGTGGACTACCAGGAAGTCATGGGGTTCTTTTTGCAGTATCCCATGAAAATAATAACACACACAAGGTAAAATAATGGAAGACACAGTATTGGGCTAAATATAGGCTCCAGCTCTGCCCTCTCCAATACAGTAGCCACTAAGCACATGTGGCTAATTATATTTAAATTAATTAAAATTAAATACAATTAAGAATGCAGTTCTGGCTGGGCATGGTGGCTCACACCTGTAATCCTAGCACTTTGGGAAGCAAAGGTGAGAGGATTGCCTGAGCCCAGGGGTTCAAGACCAGCCTGGGCAACTTGGTGAGACCGCATCTTTACAATAAATAAAAAAAATTAGCCAGGCATGGTGGTGCACGCCTGTGATTCCAGCTACTTGGAAGGCTGAGGCAGAAGGATCACCTGAGCCCAGCAAGTTGAGTCTGTGGTGGCCATGAATGTGCCACTGCACGCCAGCCTGTGTGACAGAGTGAGACTCCTACTCAAAAAAAAAAAAAAAAGCAGTTCTTCAGTCACATAAGCTTCATTTCAAGTGCTCAACAATTACATATGGTTAGTGCCTACCATATTGGACATTGTAGATACAGAACATTTCCATCACCCAGCAAGTTCTACTGCATGGTGCTGTTCTGGATTCTTCAATAATTATGAGGTAGGATGCACCATTGGCTTAAGAAAAAATTATGGGAGAAAAATTTGACTGGGAAAAATCCGTTCAGTGACTTGACTTTTTTATCTGAACTGGGGGAAAATGCTGTCAATCAATTTTAGCTGGGCAAAAGCTAAGCTCCAGCCACTCAAACATAATGGCTGGCCTACCACTGCTCCATGGGCTGACACTTCAGCACTCATCTTAGACAGTTCTTTGCTTTCATGGGGAGAAAACCCAGATGGGTGGGTTGTCCTCCCATTCATCCTTGAGGATTTGCTGCTAAATGTCTCATATCAGGCCAGGTGTGGTGGCTCAAGCCTGTAATCTCAGCACTTTGGGAGACCGAGGAAAGAGGACTGCCTGAGTTCAGGGGTTTGCAACCAGCCTGAGCAACTTGGCGAGACCTTGTGTCTACAATAAATCAAAAAAGTAAGCTGGGAGTGGTGGGACATGCCTGTAGTTCCAGCTACTTGGAAGGCTGAGGCAGAAGGATCGCCTGAGCCCAGCAGGTCGAAGCTGGGTGGCTGTGAGCACGCCACTGTACTCCAGCCTGGGCGACAGAGTGAGACTCTTACTCAAAAAAAAAAAAAAAATCAGGTCCAGTGGCTCATGCCTATAATCCCAGCACATTTGGAGGCCAAGGTGAGAGGATCACTTGAGTCCAGGAGTTCAAGAGCAACCTGGGCAACATAGTGAGACCTTGTCTCTGCAAAATATCAAAAAAATGAGCTGGGTGTAGTCCCAACTACTCAGGAGGCTGAGGTGGGAGGATCACCTGAGCCCAGGAGGCGAAGGCTGTGGTGAGCCATGACTGTGCCACTGTACTCCAGCCTGGATGAACAAGTGAGACTCCAACTCAAACAAAAGTATCTGGACCATGCAGTCAAAGTGGGGAAGTGAAATAATGATGTGAGTGACTGTGGCTCGGGGTCCTACTTCATATCGTCAGACACAAGATCACTGTAGTTCACATCCCACCACCAAGTAACGTGTATCAAACTCCTCCTTACCTCCTTGGGAGGGCTGGGAGGAGGTGGTAGGCATCTTGGGTTGATGGCAGGTTTGGGGGCAATATACTCAGTCACAGCCATCAGCTTCTGTCGCTCAAAGTGCATTACACGACGGTGGCGGGTAACAGCCTTGGAGCCATAGCGGACAGTCTGGAGGGTGGGCAGCTGGCCTGGAGCAGAGATGGCAACATGGTGAGATGCAGCCTCTTGAGGACCCTAGTTTGCCCCAGATGGAGAAAAAGCACACCCTCTGGGCAGAAACGACCACGGCCCACAGAGGTAGACGCAGCACAAGAGTGGAACAAGGAACTGTTTGCCAGAAATCCTGAATTCCCAATCTTTCTCTTCCCTTTTAGTGTGTGACTTTAGGCCAATTACTTGATCCCTTGAGGCTCCCATTTCTCCAGCTCTTCTTTAAGTGCAGAGGTGGGAGGAAAAGTGAGAACAAAGGAGAAAGTATTTTGAACACATTAAGAAAAGGGGGAGAGGGTTGAACAAACTTTTTCTCAAACGAAAAATAGCAAATATTTTCAGTTTGGGGACCACATGGTCTGTCACTAACAGGTAACTCTGCTACAAGCAGTTAGCTAATATGAAAACAGTGAGGTCAGCTGGGCTCAGTGGCTCAGCCTGTAATCCCGTGCTTTGGGAGGCTGAGGTGAGTGGATTGCCTGAGCTCGCGGGTTCAAGACCCACCTGGGCAACTTGGCAAGACCT
>NW_007260305.1:89583-103929 GCF_000164805.1 Carlito syrichta
CCACTGCACTCCAGTCTGGGCGACAGAGTGAGACTCCAACTCAAAAAAAAAAGAAAACAGTGAGGTCACATACCAATAAAACTTTATTTATAAAACAGAAACCAGTCCTGCCATAATACACCAATCCTTAGTCTAAGCCAGTGGCTCTTGAAGTATGCCCTTTCCCCACCCAACTAGCAATAACAGCATGATCTGGAAACTTGTTAGAAATACAAATTATCAGGCCCTGCCTAGACCTACTAAATCAGAAACTCTGGGTGGGGCCCAGCAAAGTGTTTTTTTTTAATAAGCCCTCCTGGTGATGATGCATACTAAACTTTGAAAAACACTGCTCTGAAGCCGGGCTCGGTGGCTCAGCCTGTAATCCTGCGCCTTTGGGAGGCTGAGGTGAGTGGATTGCCTGAGCCCGTGGGCTCGAGACCCGCCTGGGCAGCGAGACCTCATCTCTACAATAAATCAAAAAATCAGCCGGGTGTGGTAGCACATGCCTGTAATTCCGGCTACTTGGAAGGCTGAGGCGGAAGGATCGCCGGAGCACAGCAGGTCGAGGCTGCGGTGGCCGGGAGCGGCCACTGCACTCCAGTCTGGGCGACAGAGTGAGACTCCAACTCAAAAAAAAAAAAAGAAAAACACTGCTCTGAAGACATCTATGACTTCATGCAAGAGGGGAAAAAGTTACACCACCCTCACAGTTGCCTCAAACAAATCTTTCTTCCTTCCTCTCTTCCTGTTTACAGGCAATGCTAGAGAGTACCCCTCAGAAAACAAGGGAGGCACTCAAAAGTCCTGAGCCAAAATGGTCCCTTTATTCTCAACACAAGGGCCAATACTAGAGTGTCCCACTTTCAGCAATTCCCAAGGCTGGGATGGGACCTCAGGAAAAGGCTCTGTTAGAAAGTGGCTCTAAAAGTCAGAAAGCATGGAGATTTGATAGGATAAGAGGTGTTATTGCCAGCTGCCACAAAAACTGTTAAGAGCACAAGCTGTGGAGTCAGATGAAACTGGATTTTGATATCTCTCCTGCCACTTACTAGCTGACTTGACCAGTCACTCGACTGGTCTGAACTTCAGTTCCTACATCTGTAAAGAGGGATTGATAATGCCTTTCTCACTGGGTACTAATGAGATATGCGTGTAAAACATTTATTGAACCTATATTAAGTGCTCAAATTCATTCATTAAACAAGTATCTACTACACCTCTCCTAACATCAGATATCGTGCCACCTGCTGGTTACGATGAATGAACATGGCTCTGCCCTTATGGAGTTAACAGTCCAACAGCGGAAACAAGAGCAAACAACTGCAAAATTACAGAATGTGATGGGGCTAAGGGGCCAATAAACAGGGTACATGATACAGATTTAACTGAAGAAAACCGCTTTGCAGAGGGTGTCGAGGAAGTGGACACTTTGCAGAGGAAGGCCTGAGAAGGTGACATTTAAGCTGAAACCTTAAGACAGAGGCATAATCCAAAGTTTATGGAGGGGAGGGGAGGGATCCAAGCAAAAGAAATCTAGAGGCAGGCAACAGCTGGACCTTGTTGCCGTGATGACCAGAGTCTGGAGTTACAAGAAACTGGTAGGGTAAGGAGACCAGCGATCTAGCTGGGGTCAGGGGTCATCAGGAGCTCTCGAGGTCAGAGGTAATGGGGTAGAGGAGAGTAGACTAGGACTAGAGAGCCTCGGCAGGACGTGCCGTGAGGACTTGGGTCGCTCCTTACCCGCCTGGGGCAGGAGACCTCCTCCTCGCAGCATCCCCGCCACGGCCGCAGCCATCTTCACCGGAAGAAGCCGAGCGGAGACGGAAAGAGCGGAGGATTGTGGGGCAGTAGGCCCCGGGGCCGGAAACAACTGGCTGACGCGCCGGCTGGAGCAGTACTCCGCATGCGCTGAGCCCGGAGGCCAGAGCCCACCTTTACCCCGCCCACTCCACCAGGCGTCCGGTCTCCTAGCAACGACGTTTGACGCCTACAAACCTCTCGTTTTCCACCATTCCTTTCCACAACGCCCGTTTGCCGCCCGCAAAGCTCTTCTACACCCCTCAGACTTCAGACCCTCCACCGCAATGTGTTGTTGTCTTCGACCCCACCCCAATAATTTGCTCTGAATCAGCACCTTTCTCTTGTCTCCCTAGTCTCTGAGCTTCTCTCTCCTGCCGTCCTGGGCCCGCCATCCTTAGGGGCTGCCCAAGTTGCTAGGCTCCTCCTCGTTCCTCTCCCGCCCCGGACCAGCAGCCTTAATTTCAGATCATGCCTGGAGGTGAGTAGGGAGGGGGGATGGTGAGTAGAACCGTTGGAAAACAGTGGGGTCGGGCCTCGAATAGTGAGGAAATGTAACAGTTGAACTCATCTTTTCACAGCGAAATCCGTCCAGAGTCCCGAGGAAGGGGGCGTCAGCATCACTGAAGCCCTTATCATTAAGCGAAACTTGACCTTCCCTGAGGATGAGGAACTGTCAGAAAGGATGTGAGTGGAGACGAGGATGGGGTACAGGAAGACCGAAACACTCAGGATGACCAATCTCCTGGGCTGTATCTCTCCCTCCCTCTCTCCCTCCCTCCCTCTCCCCCCACTCCCCTTATTCCACACATCCAATCGGTGGTAGTATCCGACTGATTTTCCCTCCTTAAAAAAATAATTCTATTTCTTTTTCACCATCCTCACTCAACTGCCTTAGATAAAGCTGTTGCCATCCCTCCACAAACTTCTAATTGGTCTCCTTGTCTACAGTCTGGCCTCTCCATACTATTGCCAAAGTGATCCTTTAAAATGACAAATCTGATGAGGCACTCCCTGATAGAAACTTCCTTGAGGCCCTGTTACCTCCAGAATAAAATCCAAATGCTTGAGCATGAGTTGACCTCTGCTAGATTTTAAGCTTTATTTCTGACCACTCTTCCCAAATGTGCACTTTCTCACACCTTAGCACCTCAGGGGCAGGGGGGAGGGTGTGGGAAGCATTGGCACCACCTGGAAGCTTGGGGCGTTTGTTAAAAATAATCTCAGACAGCTGAGTGCGTTGGCGCATACCTGTAATCCCAGCACTTTGAAAGGTGGAGACAAGAAGATTGCCTGAGTCCAGGGGTTTGAGAACAGCCTGGGCAACTTGGCAAGACCTCGTCTCTACAATAAATCAAAAAATTAGCCAGGCGTGGTGCCTGCAGTTCCAGCTACTTGGAAGGCTGAGGTGGAAGGATTGCCTGAGCCCAGCAGGTGGAGGCTGTGGAGGCGGAGAGTGTGCCACCACTCCAGCCTAGGCGACAGATTGAGACTGACAAAAAAAAAAAAATCTCAGGCTATCACAGATCTACTAATACAGAATCTATACTCTAAAGACCTCCAAAGGATTCATGGGCACATTAAAGTTTGAGAAGGGCTGGGTTAAAATTGTTCTGTTTGAAATGCCTTCTCCCCTGGCCAGGCGTGGTGGCTCACACCTGTAATCCCAGCACTCTAGGAGGCCAAGGCAGAAGGATTGCTTGAGCCCAGGATTTCGAGACCAGTGGGTGGCAGAGGCAAGGACAAAGGAAAAAGAAAGTACATGGGCTGTACACCAAGTCCAGAGTAGGGGGAATCAGGGAATGCTTCCCGGAGGAGGCAACAGGTGAATAAGAGTTAGTCATGAAGATGGGCAGGGTAGGAAAAAGGTATTTCTTTTTCTTTTTCTTTTTTTTTTTTTGAGTCAGTGTCTCACCCTCTGATACCCAGGCTGGAGTGTGGTGGCAGGATCACAGCTCACCACAGCCTTGATCTCCTGGGTTCAAGTGGTCCTTCTGCCTCAGCCTCCCAAATAGCTGTGACTACAAATGTGTACCACCTCACCTGGCTAATTTTTATTTTGTAGAGATTAGGTCTCACTATGTTGCCCAGGCGGGTTCTTGAATTTCTGGGCTCAAGCATTCCTCCCACCTGAGCCTCCCAAAATGCTTGGATTATAGGCTTGAGCTGCCACAGCCTGGCCTGCTTCTTTAATAGTGATGGGTAATTCCAGCACTTTGGGAGGCCGAGGTGAGAGGATTGCCTGAGCCCACAGGTTCAAGACCAGCCTGGGCAACTTGACAAGTTTATTTATCTCTACCATAAATCAAAAAATTATCCTGGTGTGGTGGCGCGTGCCCATACAGTCTTCCAGCTACTTGGAAGACTGAGGTGGAAAGATCACCTGAGCCCAGCAGGTGGAGGCTGCGATGGCTGTGAGCATGCCACTGCACTCCAGCCTGGACGACAGAGTGAGACTCCACCTCAAAAAAATTGTGTGTGTGTGTGGAATTAATGGGTGGATGAAAGTGATTTTCCCTCCATGGGCCACCCAAAAGGGAGGCAAAGGGTCTTCTGTAGAGATTGCCCCATCTCTGTCCTCATCCCTGCCTCCACACCCAGTCTGGCCAGAGGAAGCCGCCTCTGATGCCCGAATCTCTCCAGGAAACGTAAGATGCATCCCCCAGTTTCCACCACTCCTCTCTCACTAGATTCTTCTGGCAGAGATCCAGGTCTCCAAATCAAGCCAGCTTCATGATCCAGATGCCACCTCAAGATGTCAAGGAGCCGCTCCTGACATCTGATCAAAATTACTCAGCCATTCTCCCCTCCTTGGGATGCCTCCCTCTCCCTCTGGCCCGTCTTCCCTGCAGAGAGTCCACAGAAAAGGTGCTCTATCACACCCCTGCTGACTCTTCTCCCAGGTTTCATACTCTTGCTGACCTGCAGACTGTTCGCCTGGACCGAGAGGGGATTACCACCATCAGGAACTTGGAGGGCCTCCAGAACCTTCACAGCCTCTACCTGCAAATGGTAACCTCTCACCCCCGTCCTTCCTCTCCCCCTGCCCCTGTGTACCTAGCCTGTCTAGTCTGAAAGGAGCCCCCAGGTCACCTTGCCCATTTCCTGGCGTTTGGGCAGGTAGGCCTTCATTTAAACCATTTCCAGATCCAGAATTCTCCTGCACTGAAAGCCAGATTCCAGCCAGACACAGTGGCTCATGTCTGTAATCCCAGCACTTTGGGAGGTGGAGGCGAGAGGATTGCCTGAGCCCAGGGGTTCGAGACCAGCCTGGGCAACTTGGCAAGGCCTCGTCTCTACAATAAATTAAGATAAATTAGCCAGGTGTGCTGGCTGGTGCCTGTAGTTCCATCTACTTGGAAGGCTGGGAGGAAGGATCACCTGAACTCAGCAGGTCGAGGCTGCAGTGGCCATGAGCGTGCCATTGCGCTCCAGCCTAAGCGACACAGTGAAATTCGAACTCAAAACAAAAAACAAAAAAAAGACTGCGGATTCCTCCAAAACTGATCCTGAACACGCTGTTGAGGTACTGTTCTTTAGGTACTTCTCTTGGTCTGGAAGCTCTTCTTGGCATCCGCTCTAAATTTTTCATGTTATATAGCTCCAGCCCATTTCCTTTCTTGAAGAAGAAACTATGAAGATTCCTCTACACTCTTCAGATTCTTTTATTTTAATTTTTTGCGTTGAAGTCTCACTCTGTCGCCCAGGCTAGAGTGCAGTGGCATGCTCACAGCCACCACAGCATCGACCTGCTGGGCTCAGGCGATCCTTCTGCCTCAGCCTCCCAAGTAGCTGGAACTACAGACACATGCCACCATGCCCGGCTAAGTTTTTTAATTTTTACTTTCTATTGTAGAGATGAAGTCTCACCAGGTTGCTCTGGTTGGTCTTGAACACCTGGGCTCAGGCAATCCTCTCGCCTCCGCCTCCCAAAGTGCTGGGATTACAGGCATGAGCCACCATGCCATCCAGAAGAGTATCTTTTAATCAAGCTTAGCCATCCCAAGTTTATGCCCTTAGCCATCCACCTGGAGAAGGCAAATCATCTTTCCAAAGGCAGTAATGAACTGCTGTATGAGTGGGGTGGTCATTGCCAAGGTTCCAGACTTCCAGCCCCAAGAGCAGACATGGGCTTGGGGCTTTGTCCCACAAAAGGGCCCCCTGCCCAGCTGACCTCAGCTTGGTTCCCCACTTGGCTTCTTCCTGCAGAATAAGATCCAGCGAATTGAGAACCTGACTTGTGTCCCCTCCTTGCGGTACGTGGTACCAGGGCTCAGGCAGGGAGAGGGGGTGGGGGGAAGGAGCCCCAGCACCACCCCAAAGAGCCAGTTCAGGTCTGCCCCTCCAGCAGTCTGTGGTTCAGCTCCCCCTCTGCATCCCTCCTTCCCTGCAGCTTTCTGTCTCTGGCAGGAAACCAAATCAGGCAGGTGGAAAACCTCCACGACCTCCCGTACCTCCAGTTTCTGGACCTTTCTGAGAACCTGATAGAAACCCTGAAGCTGGGTAGGAGCACCCTTGCTTTGACCCTTGGAACGTGCCCCACCCTCCCTGCACCCCTCTCCCCCACCCCCGCATGCACACACTTCATCCTCGGGGGTCCAGGGGCTGTGCAGAGAGGTTGTGGCTTTGGGCCAGAAGGCAGTCCGAGAACCTCACTCTGCCTGTCCTTGCTGTGTGCAGATGAGTTCCCCCAGAGCCTCCTCATCCTCAGCCTGACTGGAAACAGCTGCACCAAGCAGGACGGCTACCGGTGAGGGGACTGCAGCACGGGAGAACAGCTGGTGCTGAGTCCCACTTGCTAACCCCACACAGGCTCTTTGCCAGCCCTCGCCTGGAGTCCCTGCTCATGGCACCTTCTCACCCCAAGACCCAATAGCTCCAGCTGCCCCTTTCCCCTTACAGTCTCATCACCCCATAGCAGCCAGCCCTGAGCTTTTGGGGCTGACTTGGCCCCACCCCCTAGCTCACGGACTGCCACCCTCCAGGCAGCCTCCCGGGTTCCACCACAGGGTGGCCTCCCAGGTAGCCTCTGCTCTGCCCTGCAGGAGGCAGGTAACAGAAGCCCTGCCACTGCTGCTAGACCTGGATGGGCAGCCCGTGTTGGAGCGCTGGGCCTCGGACGAGGAGGACGGAGCCTCGGGCAATGAGGACGAGGAGTTCCCAGAACTGAGTGGCCCGTTCTGTTCAGAGCGAGGTGACCTGCTTCCTAAGGCTGGCCAGAGCCCTCTCCTGCCCTGTGGGGCCTGGGGAAGCTATGATGGCAGTGATGTCTGGGGAGGGGACCCCAAGGGCCAAGCAGCTCCCAGGCCAGAGATAGGGGATGATGTGGCCAGGGCAGGTGTCGGCCCTGGGCGCCACCTCAGCCTCCTCCCCTCCACCACCCTGGCCCACACAGGCTTCCTCCGGGAGCTGGACCAGGAGATGGGAAGGCACAAGGAGCACAGGCAGCAGGTGGCCCTGGCAGAGCATCTGCTGCGGATGGAGATGTGGCCCACCCTCACCGACCTGTCCCTGCTGCCTGGGGCGCCCATGGCTGGTGACAGCAGCCCTTCTGTCACTCCCGGACAAGGGAAGGAGATACCCTCTGAGGCCACCTCCTCACTCTGGGCCTCCTCTCCCACCACGAAACCGTGCCCTCTGGTTCCCAGGGGTCAGCAAAGTTCTGTCCAGGCCACAGAGGGGGCCCGAGCAGTTGTGGCCCCCACAGCCTCTGCGATCGGGGCCCTCAGCACAACCAAGACCACCACCAAGAGAATCAAGAAATGATTATCTCTCGGCCCATCTAAACAGGCAGAAAGGGACCAGCCCCCTTCTCAGACCCCTGGCCCGTGGCAAGAGCCCATTCCCAATAAAATGTCTCTGGGCCCTGAATATGCCTTTTGTGTCACTTGGGCATCTCGGGGAGACAACCGCAAAGGCACCAGGAAGCAATACAGCGCCTGAGCGAGCAGCCCAATTCTAAGGGACAAGCTTCTGAGCTTTTGGGAGCTACCCAGAGGGCGGGCGCACCTCAGCACCTGCGGGCTTCCTGCTCCCGAGAGAGCAGGAAGTGGGCACCGCCGCACAGAGGATGCCATCTCACAGTGAGCACATTGCACTGCCATCCCGAGGAAGTGCCCTTCCTGGGTGCGAGCAAAGACTGGCCCAGATTCTCCCCAGAGGCCAGCTCTGCTCCTGCACAGCGCTGCCTCCATGCACGCACACCCCATTCACGCACAGCCGTTGGGGAGTGCGTGTCCTCCTGTCTGGTCCCCATCACCCAAGTCAAAGGACTTGCTGCCAGCAGGTCAACCATAGGCCCCTGCGCCTCATGTTCTCTCCCACCTCCACTGGACCTAATATCAAGTTCACGGACCAGAAAATAAGACATTTATTAGGGGTAAAGTCGGAGCTGGCCCCTCAGACACAGATGAGGGTGTGAAGGGCTTGCTCTGACCCCACCCTCCAGTTCCCCCCAGACCCTGCACCCACCCCAGGCAGGAGGAGCTGCGGTGCTCAGGCATACACCTGGCTCTCCCTCTCCACAAAGGCCTGGAAGAGGCCACCCAGCTCCTGGGGGGTTGGGACCCACTCTCCGGCCAGCAGCCCCCGCGCGGCCTCCAGGCCCTCCTGCTCCAGGTCCCGCTGCTTCTGTCGAAACTGCTGCCCCCAATCCTGTGGAGGGGGGAAAGCCTAGATGAGTCTGTCTGCTGCCTCGCACCCAGCACGCTCCTGAGCAGCTCATGTTGAAGGGGGACCCCTCTCCCAAGCTCTGGGGTCTCCTTTGCTCCCAAGTTCTCTATTTCCAGAGTCCCATTGGGAGTTAGGGGGGTTGTCCCCCCAGGGCAGCCCCTGTCCCCTGTGTGTTACCTGGTCACTCTCCATCAGCTCCAGGGCCACCTGGTGCCCACGGTAGAGGCTGTGCCGACGGTCTACCCTAGCCTGGAATCGTGGCAGGGTCCGAACAGGGTCCTGGGCTCCAAAAATAGGGGACAGCACCTGGGGGGCCTGGGCCACCCCTGCCCCAAAGACGAAAGGTTTGAACACTGACCTATGGGACACGGACGGAAGGACTGAGGTGTGTCACATCCTCTCATCTCCCCACCGGCCCACCCTTCCCCACCTGCATTCTCACCTGGACGGGTCTGGTGTGGCCGTAAGGAAGTGCACGCAGGGCCGTGTGGGGTCCCTGGGCAGCACAGACACCATGCTGGCTGTGGTGCGGAAGCCTCCCGAGTCCATGCAGATGCCACTCTCCTTGTCCCTGAGGACGCCCATCATCACCTCCGCGGTGATGGCCCCTGCCAAGGAGAAGAGTGTGAGGCCAGGGCAGAAGGGAAGAGCGGGCGGGACAGCGGCGAGCGCGTGTGGCCCTCCCAGACCCCCCTCCACTGCTCACTGACCTTGCTGTTGACGCAGCAGCTCCCAGCCAGCCCGGAAGCGGGCCTTGGCAGCCTCCATGCGCACAGGCTGCTGTGTCAGGGAAAAGACCCGGGCAAAGTCAAAGGTGCCCTGCCCACCCCACCAGCCCCGGGCCTGGGCCTGGGCACGAAGCTCCGAGTGTTCGGCAGAGATGTCTGTGCCAATGCTCAGCTGGTTGGAGATGTTGCGGAACCCCTCTGTGAAGGAGACGGGGAGTCATTCATTTACCACTGAGCACCGTCTCTGTGTCAGACCCCAGGAGAGGCACCGAGAACATGGAGGCGGTGAGATGGGCAAAATAGTCACAGAGACAAACTAAGCTTTAAGCTGCAGTGACTATGATGAAGAGGCACCTGCTTGCGAATAAGGGGGACAGTTAGCCACCAGGAACGTCAGGAAGGCTTCCCGGAGGAACAGCAGACTGAGGACTTATGCAAGACAGGAGAGGAGAGCTCCTAGGCAGGCTCATGTCCACCTCCCTGAATGGCCAAGAGGTTTGCACCTGGATGGGGCCCCTCCCTGCCCCCATATCTCTGGGAGGCAGGTCCCCTCCCTGGGACCCCTCACCCTGGATCCTCTGTGCAGCCCACAGCCTCCCGGCCGTCTCCAGCACCCACGCCTCAGTGCAGTCAGCCAGCAGGAAGGTGTTGTTGTAGCAGAAGGGCTCGGGATCCTCCCGGCAGTTGCCCCCCTGTCCATAACGCTCTAGCAAGCCAGTGATCACATGTAAGGCCTCCAGGGCGGAGCTGCTCCGTTCTAAGGCCAGCCTGGCAAGAGAGGGGGCCAGGGGACAGAGGGACAGTGAGGTATCAGTGGCTGGTAGCAGAAGAGGCCCAGAGAGGCTTGGTGACAGGCCCAAGCCACACAGCAAATCCGCTGGCATTGATGGTATTGAATACAAGGATGCCGGTGGCTTTTGAGCTGGTTCTGAGTCTTCTGTGAAAAACCTGAAACATCGTTTCCGAGAGACAAGTACCCTGAGCCCTAGCATCCCTGCAGCTGGAGCTGATCCACTAATGGTTCTACAAATTGGGACTCCATGTGAGATTTCAACTGAAAAATATTTTATAAGGCCGGGTGCAGTGACTCACACCTATAATCCTAGCACTTGGGGAGGCCGAGGCGAGAGGACTGCCTGAGCTCAGGCGTTCAAGACCAGCCTGAGCAACTTGGCGAGACCTTGTCTCTACAATAAATCAAAAAAATAAGCCCGGCATGGTGGCACGTGCCTGTAGTTCTAGCTACTTGGAAGGCTGAGGCGGAAGGATCACCTGAGCCCAGCGGGTCAAGGCTGCGGTAACCATGAGCGTGTCACTGCACTCCAGCCTGGGTGACAGAGTGAGGCTCCAACTCAAAAAAAAAGAAAAGAAAAACATTTTTACATCATGAAAAAAAAAAGTAAGCCGCTATTTCTGGGCCAGGAGAGGCCCAAAGGTGACCCCATTTGAAGGCTCCCTGTCAGGCTGCAGAGTTGGGGAAAGGTAGGGCAGCCTCCTTTGGTGAGGGCAGGGAGGGCGAGGTCAGCAGAGAGAGAGAGAGACCCCTTGAGCCAGGTTGGGGGGGAGGATGGACCCAGGTCAAAATTCAACCACCCTCCTGATGTCCAGTGTGACGGGAGGGGGGAAGGGCAGGGTCCACACCTGAGTAGGTCCATGCCCAGCAGGGCTTCCCCCTCCCCAACTGGCTCCTTGGTCCACACAGCCTCGTTGCCAATGCAGACACCATGCTCGTTGGCGCCCATCTCAGCCCCCCACAGCCAAGAAGGGCGGCTCAGAATCACAGCGTGCGTCTGCGACACTTGTTCCACCTCAATGTAGGTGCACTGGAGGTGAGGGAGGAGGAAGGAAAAGTCCACTCAGAAAGGGGGGGCAGACACCCAACACGTGCTGGCACTTTGCCAATCACCTTACACCACATTTCTTTGAGGAGAGTCTTATTCTCATTTTATAGATGAGGGGACTGAGGCCGACAGAGGCTAAATACTAGGCTCTGCCCAGTGCAGTGGCTTAAGCCTGTAAATCTTAGCACTTTGGGAGGCTGAGGCAGGAGGATCGTCTGAGTCCAGGAGTTGGAGGTTGCAGTGAGGTATGATCATGCCACTGCATACCAGCCTGGGTAAGAGAGCAGAGACTTTGTCTCAAAGGGAAAAAAGGCTAAAGCTGGGTGCGGTGGCTCACACCTGTAATCTCAGCACTTTGGGAGGCAGAGGTGAGAGGATTGTCTGAGCTCAGTGGTTTGAAACCAGCCTGAGCAACACGGTGAGACCTTGTCTTTACAATAAATCCAAAACTCAGCTGGACATGGTGGCACAAGTCCGTGGTCCCAGCTACTTGGAAGGCTGAGACGGAAGGATTGCCTGAGCCCAGCAATCTGAGGCTGCAATGGCCATGAGTGTGCCACTGCACTCCAGCCTGGGTGACTGAGTGAGACTCCAACTCAGAAAAAAAATATTAAAAAGGCCCAAGGTCCAGGTTGATAAACCTGAGAGCTCTTTCTACCACCTCTGGCAGCTTCCCAGGTGTGGGGAGCAGGGGTCTTAGAGAAAGCCTCCATGTGCCACACCTCCCAGCACCCCATAAGGCCTAACCCACCTGGAGCCGGCTCCCAGGGGTGTGCGTGGCCGCTGGTACAAACACCACCTCCTGCACCTCGTCCCGGGGTCGGTCCGAGTTCTTGGCAAAGATCACGGCTGGGATGGCCGAGGCCGGGGGCACAGAGACAAAGCAGTCGCAGGAGCACGGGGTGTCAGGACTCCACGATGCCATCTGGGGAGAGATGGGGATGGGTGTGTCCCTCCCATGCCACCTCTCCATAATCCTGGCCACGGCCCAGCCCTGGGGAGCCCCTTCTCCAACACGTGCGAACAGGCATGCACGGGTCACTGGTGCTGGCCCCAGGATGCCCGGCTCGAACACTCGAGGCACGCTGGGCACAATCGGAGACACCCACTCTCTCCCCAAACTCCAGGCTTGAGGTCAGCAGGCGGGCGCAGACCCTGCAGGCTCCGGAGGGACAGTCCTAGGACCGTGTTCTCGCTACCCCACCCTCTCCAAGAGGCCCAGGGTCCTACGCATGCCCACACGCCCGCCCCTCTTCCATCCACCCCTTCTGGGATCCCCAATACTGTATGCCCCCACCCTCTCTGCTTCCAAGACCCCCAGCTAGGTCCCGAGTGCCACCTCCTCCGCTTCAGGTCGGGTTCGTCCCATTGGGCGAAGACTCCCAGGTGACCTGGAAGGCCTTTGGCCCGGGAGGCGGAGCCGAACCTGGGCGGCCGTCGTTCCGCCGTTTTCCACCAGGGTGCGCGCTTGCACCACTTCTTGGAGCCGAGCGGTCTTCCAAGTCCTGTCTGGCTCCCTGTCCCGCCTTACTCGGGCGCCCCTTTGAGGACCGATAAAGGCTGAGACGAAACCACGGGCACATTCCGTGGGGTTGCTGTGGGAAGCAGGAGCCGGGGGTGGAAAAGGAGTCTGCGTGTCAAGGAAGGACTGTCGAAGAGCGGAGACTTCTGGGGCATCTGGAGATTAAGGAAGCATCTCAGCCTACCTGAGGTCCTGGCTTGAATTCCAAAGGCTCAATCAATCCCAGCCTGGCGACACCTTATACTGTGTATAAGAGTGATCGCAAGCCAGGAAGTGTCGGGATGACTTAAGTTAATGCATTATTTTATATGTACAAAACCCATCCGACCCCCAAAGGCATATTCTGCCCCATAGTGCTTGAACTCAGAGAAAGATAGCTTTGCGATGAAATTCAGAAATGTCTAGCTCAAAGATTTGGTGAGTTTACATACAGTGAAACTGAAACAGTAAAGAAGAGGCCTTAGCCAAAGGGGATGCACAGCCGTGAAGAAGCTAACTCTGATCCCAAATGCTCTGGGTGTTATTGTTTTTCTTTTTGTTTTGGGGGGGGATTTGAATCGGAGTCTCACTGTGTAGCCCAGGTTGGAGTGCAGTGGCACACTCACCGCCACCGCAGCCTCAACCTACTGGGCTCAGGCGATTCTTCTGCCTCAGCCTTCCAAGTAGCTGGAACCACAGGCATGTGCTACCACGCCCGGCTGATTTTTTTAAATTTATTGTAGAGACGGGGTCCCACCAGTTGCTCAGGCTGGTCTTGAACCCCTGAGCTCAGGCCATCCTCTTGTTTCCGCCTCCCAAAGTGCTGGGATTACAGATGTGAGCCGCTGCGCCCAGCTAAGGGTGTTGTTGTTGTGTTTGGAGCCGGAGTCTCACTCTGTCGGCCAGGCTGGAGTGCAATGTCATGATCACAGCTCACTGCAGCCTCAACCTCCTGGGCTCAGGAGATCCTTACACCTCAGCCTCCTGAGTAGCTGGGACTGCAGGCACATGCCACCATGCCCAGCTAATTTTTCTGTTTTGTAGAGACAAGGTCTTGCTGTGCTGTCTAGGGTGTCAAATGCTCTGATTTCCTGTTCACTTTTCTCTATACACAATCCCTCCATTACCAGCATTTAAGCAAATACATCTCACAGCCTCTTGCCCTGGGAAGTCCTCCTGGAATGGGGGGAGGTGATGCTGCAAATGGTCTACTTCTAGGGACTGCATTGAATATATAGGTCACGTTGTGTAATATGGACATTTTAACAATATTAATTTTTCCAATCCGTGAGCATGAAATACATTTCCATTTATCTGTGACTTCTTCAATTCCTTTCATCCATGTCTTATCATTTTCACCTACAGATTTTTCACTCCTTGGCTTAATTACTTCCCAAGTATTCTTTTTTTTGGGGGGGGGGGTAGCTGTTGTAAATTGAATTGTTTTCTTGATTTCTTTTTCGGATCGTTTGTTGTTAGTGGGCTTCTGACTTTTGTATGTCGACCTTGTATCCCCTGAGTTGACTGTATCTGTTTATTGGTTCAACCGTTTTGTGGCGGAGTTCGGGGGCAGGGATTCTTTCAAGCCTACACCCCTAGGATGCCCGGCAGTCAGGCGTATTGGGGTGACTAGGAAGGTGAAGGCCGCTTCTGGAGCAAGGTTGGGGAGGAGTCGCGAAGGTGCCACCGGCTATCACTCCAGAAAACGTCCGGGCTGCGTGCGGACAAACGCGGGCACCCCGCGAGCGGCCGGCGGGAGGGCCGACCCGCCTCGTGCACCTCCCCGGCTTCCCGCTGGGGTCGGAAACAGGCAGCCGGAGAGGGG